>NC_083231.1:114694650-114869926 GCF_032191835.1 Heteronotia binoei
GCTTGAGACCCTGGAGAGCCGCTGCCAGTCTGAGTAGACAAGACTGACTTTGATGGACCGAGGGTCTGATTCAGTATAAGGCGGCTTCATATGTTGATGTAAGGGTGTGTGTGAGACCTAATATGCAAAGGAGTTCCTGCTACAAAAAAAAGCCCTGTTTGGAAGTAGTAATACCATCATGGGCTTCCACCCATGGCATGCTAAGTCTTGGTGCTCGCCCTGCATACCGTCAAATGTTGTGTGCATGGAATTCCCATTTCCGAAAGGCTGTTTGTAGGTCTTGGCGTTTCAGCAGAAGTCAGCAACGCCACCTTCTAAACTCCCCACACACACACACACACCACAGACTTTTGGCAGCTTCGAAAGTCGTAGCCAAGCCTATATATATTGCAGAAATAAATATTGAATGCGACCATTATGCACATATTCATAAACTATGTATGTATGTCCCAACCATTAATACCAGGAATTGCTAACGTATAGCCATTAGCATCTTTCATGTTATACACGCTGCTGGAATTTAAAAATGGGTTGCTCTCCCGTGTACCTTAAGGCATTGCGTGTGTCGGATTTTCGCATTGTGAAGAAATCTCTTATTTATAGCGAGACCGTCATTTAGCTACTGTGACACTGCGGGTGGAGAGTTCTGGGGCCATTTGGCCACAAATTAACCCTGGGGTGCTCTTTACACATTTGGAGTTGTGAACTTCCAGACATGCTATGGAACTTTCAAGAGCACTTAAAGCCCCTTTCCAAACACGTTAAGTCGTTGTTGTTTTAATTATCTTGCTTCAGAGTGTTAAAGCTGCAGTACTGCAGTCCTAAGCTCTGCTCACGACCTGAGTTCGATCCCCGGCGGAAGCTGGGTTTTCAAGTAGCCGGCTCAAGGTTGACTCAGCCTTCCATCCTTCCGAGGTCGGTAAAAGGAGTACCCAGCTTGCCGGGGAGAAAGTGTAGATGACTGGGAAAGGCAATGGCAAACCACCCCGTAAAAAGTCTGCCGTGAAAACATTGTGAAAGCAACGTCACCCCAGAGTCGAAAACGACTGGTGCTCGCACAGGGGATCTTTCCTTTCCTAACTTGGGAGTTGAAGAAAAAGAAGAGCTGGTTTTTGTGTCCCATTTTTCTCTGCATCAAAGAATCTCAAAACAGCTTACAGCCTCCGTCTCTCCTCTCCCAATACCCACCTTGTGTGGTTAGTGGGGCAGAGACCGTTCGGAGAGAACGGTGACTGGCCCAAGTTCACTCAGCAGGCTGCATGTGGAGGATCAAACCAGGCTCGTGTGGGGAATCAAACCTGGTTCTCCAGATTAGAGTCCACTGCTGTTAACCACTATGCTGGCGCCACACTGTTGAACGCTGGGTCAAAGGGAAATCCAGGGGCTGTGGAGTTCCTCTGTTCCCTTGGAGGTTTTAAGGACAGTTTGGGGATTAGGTATACCAGGAACTATTGAGTACTTTTAGCCCAGGTTAGCCCAATCTTGTCAGATCTCAGATGCTAAGCATGCTCGACCAGGGCTTTTTTGGTAGAAAAAGCCCAGCAAGAACTCATTTGTATATTAGGCCACACACACCCTGACATCAGCATATGAAGCCGCCTTCTACTGAATCAGACCCTCTTTGGTCCATCAAAGTCAGTCTTGTCTACTCAGACTGGCAGCGGCCCTGCAGAGTCTCAAGCAGAGGTTTTTCACGCCTACTTGCCTGATGTTTCCAATCCTCCAAGGGCTTACAGGGCTCCTTTGTACAGGGCCTGCTGTAAACTCCAGGAGGATTGTCTACATCGGGGGGGGGGGGGGGGGGGGGGGCGTGGCCTAATATGAAAAGGAGCTCCTGCTGCAAAAAAAGCTCTGCTTCTAACTCTGCTATGAGCAAAGAAAGAGGTCCCCCAACATGGTGCCCACGGGCATCACGGTGCCCAACAATACCTTTTCCAAAGCCTGCCAGGTATTTTTAGAAAGTGGGAAGGGCCAGCTGTTGTTTTGCCCGGCTAGGCTTGTGACTGGCCGCTGGAGATCGGATCGGTTGCGCATAGTTTAGAAAGGAGGTGAAGATGAAGAAGAAGAAGAAGAAGAAGAAGAGGAAGAAGAAGAGGAGGAGGAGATTGGATTTATACCCCACTCTTTGCTACCCAAAGGAGTCTCAGGGTGGCTTACAAATCTCCTTTCCCTTCCCCTCCCCGCAACAGACGCCCTGTGAGGTAGGTGGGGCTGAGAGAGCTCTCACCCGAAACTGCTCTTGAGCAGAACAGCCTTGAGAGAACGTGTGGCTGACCCAAGGTCACATCAGCAGGTGTATGTGGAGGAGCGGAGAATCAAACCCGGTTCTCCCAGATAAGAGTCCGCGCACTTCACCACTACACCAAACTGACAGCGGCTTCCACCGCAGCGCAAGGATCTTCACCGTGAGGCTGAAGGTAAGCCGTGGCTGCCGTTTTGTGGCTTCATCCGCTACGCTGTGTCAGAAGCCCAAAGGTGCCCATGTTTTTGGGGCCCTGGTCTAGAGGGTATAATTGTCACAACTTAATCCAGACTGAGTTAATCCAGACTGAGATAGCCTGGAGATGGTTGAGAAACACAGACATCCAACTATCCAGCAACTGCTGCACAGGGATCCTTTACCTCTCCTAGAAAGCGTCTGGATTACGATGACTTGCTATCGATTACGATGACTTGCTATCAGGGATGGACAAGATGACATTGCGCCAGGACAAGGAAGACAGCAGGCAAACGGACCATAGTAGAACGGCAACAAGTAAGACGATACGGTGTCAGCAAGTACTGGAGAAGAATTCCTTTCTGGCTCTTAATAAGGAGATCTAAACTGTAAAGCAGAATCTGTATCGCAGAATCATAGAGTTGGAAGGGAGCTCCAAGGGCCATCTCGTCCAACCCTCCACACAAAACAGGAAACGTCCCTTTCCATGATTTTGCATGCTGATTCACTGTTCCCTTTCTTTATATTTAGGGCTGCTTGTCATTCCATCCTACTGTCTGATGAAGCGTGTTTAGAGCACACGAAAGCTGACATTCTGAATAAGACTTTGTTGGTCTTAAGGGCGCTGCTTGGCTCTGCTTTGTATCAAGTGTGGTAACTAGAAAGTTCTCTTATGGCACAGAAAACCATGTTGGAAGCACAAGGCTTAACTCAAGCAAAAGGCCAGGTGAAATGGTGGGGTAGTCTGGGTGTGAGCTGCCAGCTTTTACGATCAGTAAGATCAAAGCTTAAATCTATATATTTCTCAACTGTGGTTCCCCTATTTGGTGTAGCGGTTAAGTGTGCAGACTTTTATCTGGGAGAACTGGGTTTGATTCCCCACTTCTTCACTTGCAGCTTCTGGAATGGCCTTGGGTCAGCCAGAGCTCTCACAGAGTTGTCCTTGAAAGGGCAGCTTCTGGGAGAGCCCTATCCAGCCCCACCCACCTCACAGGTTGTCTGTTGTGGGGGGAGAAGATGGAGATTGTGAGCCGCTCTGAGACTCTTCAGAGTGGAGGGTGGGATATAAATCCAGTATCTTCATCTACCTCACAGGGTGTCTGTTGTGGGGGAGGAAGGTAAAGGAGATTGTGGGCCGCTCTGAGACTCTTCGGAGTGGAGGGCAGGATATAAATCCAATATCTTCATCTACCTCACAGGGTGTCTGTTGTGGGGGAGGAAGGTAAAGGAGATTGTGAGCCGCTCTGAGACTCTTTGGAGTGGAGGGCGGGATATAAATCCAATATCTTCATCTACCCCACAGGGTGTCTGTTGTGGGGGAGGAAGGGAAAGGAGATTGTGAGCCGCTCTGAGACTCTTCGGAGTGGAGGGCGGGATATAAATCCCATATCTTCATCTACCTCACAGGGTGTCTGTTGTGGGGGAGGAAGCTAAAGGAGATTGTGAGCCGCTCTGAGACTCGTTGGAGTGGAGGGCCGGATATAAATCCAATATCTTCATCTACCTCACAGGGTGTCTGTTGTGGGGGAGGAAGGGAAAGGAGATTGTGAGCCACTCTGAGACTCTTCGGAGTGGAGGGCGGGATATAAATCCCATATCTTCATCTACCTCACAGGGTGTCTGTTGTGGGGGAGGAAGGTAAAGGAGATTGTGAGCCGCTCTGAGACTCGTTGGAGTGGAGGGCCGGATATAAATCCAATATCTTCATCTACCTCACAGGGTGTCTGTTGTGGGGGAGGAAGATAAAAGAGATTGTCAACTGCTCTGAGACTCTGAGATTTGGAGTGGAGGGCAGGATAGAAATCCAATATCATTATCATCCTCTCCTCCTCCTCTGTGAACTGGAGCCATACTTGTCCAAAACAGATGGTTCTGCAAACTTGGGGAAACCGCCCCCCCCCCCAGGTTTGCAGAAACATCTGACCTCTTTAAAAAAACATTGGGGGGTTGGTTAAATTCTTCGCGAAATCAAAGATTGTGCAAGTACAGAGAATGCATCTATCCCTGGAACGGGCTGTGGTGGAGTCCAGCGGTGGAGTTGGGCCCAGTGGTAGACCCTGGGAGTCGCAGTGGGTCCAGTGATGAAATGAAGGGGAGGTAGGATCTCCCCCCACAAGTCTTGTGGGCCCAAACTTGTGTCTTAAAAAACTATTGTAAGTGGGAGCAGGTTCAAGGCTTTCAGTTGCCAGTTAAGTAAAACCCCCGGATGGAACTGAAATGCAGTCTGGTTGTTATTCAGCCGTTCTTCCATGGTTCCCCAGTCCTTCTCCAGGTTCTGGTAGCCAGCCAAAACGATGCACAAATGAACTGCCAACTCTCACAATATGCAAAAGGTGCTTCAGGGTCGCCAAAGAGTAGCAAGCATCCATTCGGAATATGGTTGAAGAGGGAAAGGAAGCGGGAGAGAGCCGGTTTCACATTCGGCGGACGGCACATTAAACGCAGGTTTCGTAGCCGAAACACCGGCATGGGAAACACAACGGGATAATTTGTTACTTTTGAAAATAGAGGAAAATGCTTTTATGGGGGCTGGTTATTGGCAGACAAGGTGGAACAGAGAACAGGGGAGTGAGCTGTGGCTGGAGAAAAGCGTTAAAAATTTGTGATTGCGGAGCTGCGGAAAAGTCAAGAGGTCTCCATTGCAACTTCATCATCTCTGTCTTAAGAACATAAGAACTCACGAGTGTATGCCAGAGGCTGTGGTCTCCTGGAGATTCCCCCATGACTACCCACTAAGGACTGTATACTATTGGTGGTCGTCTGCAAGGGACTGTATTCCAACTCCAAGCCGTTAGCCAAAGGTTGCCAGGAGTGGGAAGTTTTCTTCCACAGACTTATACAGAGCAATGCCCAAGCTCAAGATGCACATTTTAACACACACACACAGAGTAACAGGCAGGAAGACTACTGTCCCAGTCATATTCCTGACCAGGCTTCACCATCCTGAGGAGAAAGTCAGGAAGCCACGAAAAAGCCATTCTCAGAGGGCCACCGCTACTGTAAAGCAGCTACATCACCTCCACAGCCGCAATCACTCCACGCATATGGAGAACTTTTGGTTCAGACGAAAGGCAGCCACACCTATGGTGCAAGGAACTCATCAGCAAGTCAATGCCCACTATCAAGACTCTGCAGCCAGCAGGCCACGTCCATCGTTCGCCTTTTTCCCTCTTTGTCTTGCTAAAGTTTCCTAGAGGTGTCACAGGTAGTTAGCATCTGGACTGCAAATTCTCCCATGGTAACAGAATCCCAGACTTCATTGGTCCTCCCTGGGAATCGATCAGTAAGTCATAGATCAGTGCCCCCCACTCCAATCAGAGTAACTGCCCAAGTGGTCACTGCCCCTTTGCCCCAGGTTATGAATCTGAATATTTAAGGTCAGCTGCAGTCCTGCAGTTTGAGCTCTCTGCTCACGACCTGAGTTCGATCCCCGGCAGAAGATGGGTTTTCACGTAGCCAGCTCAAGGTTGACTCGGCTTTCCATCCTTCCGAGGTCAGTAAAATGAGTACCCAGCTTGCTGGGGGGAAAGTGTAGATGACTGGGGAAGGCAATGGCAAATCGCCCTGTAAAAAGTCTGCCGTGAAAACGTCGTGATGTGACAACATCCCAGAGTCGGAAACGACCGGTGCTTGCACGGGGACTACCTTTACTTTTTTAAAAAAGTGGGTGTTCATGGACATATATGAACATATGAAGCTGAATTATACTGAATCAGACCCAGGGTCCATCAAAGTCAGCCTTGTCTACTCAGACTGGCAGCGGCTCTCCAGGGTCTCAAGCGGAGGTTTTTCACACCTGTTTGCCTGGACCCTTTTTTGTTGGAGATGCCAGGGATTGAACTTGAGGCCTTCTGCTTACCAAGCAGATGCTCTACCACTGAGCCACTGTCCCTCCCCTGCTCTCCAGAGTCTCCAGCTGAGGTTTTTCACGCCTACTTGCCTGGACCCTTTTCAGTTGGAGATGCTGGGGATTGAACCTGGGACCTTCTAGTTACCAAGCGGATGCTCTATCACTGAGCCACCGTCCCTCCCCTTAGACATATGAACATACGAAGCTGCCATCTACTGAATCAGACCCTCGGTCCATCAAAGTCAGTATTGTCTACTCAGACTGGCAGCAGCTCTCCAGGGTCTCAAGCTGAGGTTTTTCACACCTATTTGCCTGGACCTTTTTTTGTTGGGAGATGCCGGGGATTGAACCTGGGACCTTCTGCTTACCATGAAGATGTTCTACCACTGAGCCACCGTCCTGATGGTATTTTCCCTGTTATTGTCAGCAGTGATAGCCCTCATACCTTCATCAGGTGTGGGCCCATTATTGTGAGTTCCGCTGGCTGGTTCTTGCTACCCCATTCCTTCCTGACCATTGCTGTTGAGACCTTCCCTGCTCTTTGGACAGGTAACTATATGACCCGTGATCATCGCTTCGATCCTGCTAATGCAAATGTCTCTATGTAATATTCATCTCTGCATATTCTTAGTCCTTTAATGATTGTGTGAATGCTAGTGTAACTGTGTGATTGTGTGATTTTTAATTTCCGGGTAAAACACCTTGAACTTTAGCAATCAATCTCTTCATATTTTATTGGGTCTCTGGGGAAGTCTGACTCCTGTAAACATAGGTTGTTATCCTGCTCTTGCCATTGGCCTATTAATTTTAATTTCCCAGTTTTAATTCTAGTGTTGGCTAACACTAGATGCCTTATGACAAGCTCTTGTCCTCATCTTCCCCTCCGCCCCATCAACACTGTGGAGAAGATTGCATGGGACCAGGACACGGAGAGAGGGCACATGATACAAGTGTCACACAGGGAATATGTGGAGAGGAGGTCGCAGACACAACAGACACCCTGTGAGGTGGATGGGGCTGAGAGGGCTCTCACAGCAGCTGCCCTTTCAAGGACAACCTCTGCCAGAGCTATGGTTGACCCAAGGCCATTCCAGCAGCTGCATGTGGAGGAGTGGGGAATCCAACCTGGTTCTCCCCGATAGGAGTCCGCACACTTAACCACGATACCAAACTGGATCTCAGTGCAGAACCCCAAGGATACAGGAGAGGATTCTCCTCTCCGTTTCCACCAACGCAATGAAGGTCAGCAGAAACACCTTCAAAATTAAGCAGTGTGATGAAAAGCTAAATTAAAAAAAAATAAAATAAAATGGCTTTTGTCGTACAAATTCCTTAGAGTCAAAGGACTTTTTGTGTTTCCTCTTTTATGGAACAGCATAACTGTCTCATCAAAGCAACCCAAAATACAACAAGATCCCCTTCAAAACTAGTCCTCTGTGTACCTAAAGAATTAACTATTTTTTCCCCTAAGATGCTTCAAAAGCAGACAAACAAACAAACAAAAAAGCTAGTATTCAAGAGCTTATCTTTTCGGTTACTATAGCAACCCGTAGATGTGCTTTTTCTGGGATCCCTGAAATGTGAGGTCAGAGAAGCGCGCATCTCTGGGACTGTAAGCAAAATGCCCCATGAGCTCATGGTCTTTGTGCTTCTCTTGTCCTGGGTCTTCCACTGATCAGGCTTTGATCCGAACAACAGTCCAAGGGAAAAGAAACTAGAATTCAATTGTTAAACCTCTCTAGACCAGATTTTGCAATGATGTCTGGAGGGGGGTGGGGAGAAGTGTTACCGACTTGGACTGTACTTAATGCTAACAGACAAGCAGCCATCAGGGTTGCCAGCCTCCAGGTGGGGCCTTGAGCTCTTCCAGAATGACAGCCGATCTTCGGACTGCAAGAGATCAGTTCCTTTGGAGGAAACGGCTGCTTCGGAGGGCGGAGTCTATGGCATCGCGGCCCTGCTGAGCTTCCTCAGATTCCCTGGCCTCCCCCCTTCCCAAGATCTCTAAGAATCTCCCAACTCATAGTTGGCAACTAGAGCTGCCAGCTCCAGGTTGGGAAATAACTGGATATTTAGGGGAAGGTGCCTGAAGAGGGCGGGGCTTGGGGTGGTGAGATGAGGGACTTAAACGAGCTATAACGGCATAGTCCACCTTTCAGAGTGGCCATTTTCTCCTGGTAAACTGAGCTCTGTCACCCAGAGACCAGCTGTAATCTCAGGGGATCTCCAGCTACCACCTGGAAGTTGGCAACCACACGGCAACCCCTTCTGCAACTTCATCTTTCAGCTCCCTTTGCCCGTTTCTCTTCCAGAAACAAAGTCAAGCATGGAAGAAATTATTCTCATCCCACGATTTCTAGACCTACCAGGCACAAGAGCGGCCTACGTCCTCAACCATTCCTGCTTTCCTAAATATCGTTTTTATTCAAGGCTTTTCATCATCTTAATACAATCAAATTACATTACCAAACACATTTTGAATCAGTGATGCATAGTCAGTTTGGTGTAGAGGTTAAGTGGACGGACTCTTATCTGAGATTACTGGGTTTGATTCCCCCACTCCTCCACTTGCAGCTGCTGGAATGGCCTTGGGGCAGCCGTAGCTATCGCAGAAATTGTCCTTGAAAGGGCAGCTGCTGTAAGATCCCTCTCAGCCCCACCTACCTCACAGGGTGTCTGTTGTGGGGGGGGGGGAAGGTAAAGGAGATTGTAAGCCACTCTGAGATTCAGAGTGTAGAGTGGGGTATAAATTAAATTCTTCTCCTCCTCCTTCTTCTACCTTGTCTGTCTGTCTCTTTTTCCACAGCAAAGAAACCACTTAATTAGAAACAACAACAACAAAAAAAACACCATAGACCACCCCCCTTTTGATCTCTGAGTTTTATGCATGGTTTCAGAGGGGGTTTTTTTGTGTGCGTGTTGCTTTGCTCACAGTTTGGCAGGGGAAACTCTTACATTAAGTGCCATTCGCTGAGCATGACTCACTGGAGTAAAGCCTGTTACAGGAATTAATCGATTCAAAACAAAAATTCATTCTGCCAGCTCTCCTCTCCTTCCAAACAGACTTAGCAGTGCCGTGGTGGAAAGCATCCTTCAGTGCAGTGCCACAGGGCGCCACACCTGCAATTCTGAATGGTGTGTGTGGGGGAACCCCAAAGCTAAGCATTAATCGCAACACGCATGCACTTCACAGATGTTGTTATGTTTAGGGGGCAAACCATGGTGGTCCGCGGTAGAAGAGAAAGATTAGAATCCCGTAGCAACTTCGAGACCAGTAAGGTTTCCAGTGTATGAGGTTCTGGGAGTCAAAGCCCCCTTGGTTAGATACCAGACACCCGATGAAGAGAGTTTCTTTGACTCTTGGAAGCACAGACCTAGAAGAGCTTGTCATTCATTAAGGTGCTCCTGGATTCAAAGACTGTCATTTTTATCAACGATTTTAGGTTTTCACGGCTGGTAACATCATTAGGGTTTGTAGAATCTTTCGGGCTCAAGTGCCGTGTTCTACTGGAGAAAGTTTTCCTTGCAGACGTTTCGTTCTCAGCTGCGGAGAACATCCTCAGTGGCGTTGCAGCCGGAGCAGGCGCTCTGACCTTCTTGGCTGCTGTGCGTTGAGTGGGGCCAGGGCTGCTGGAGAGCTGCTATTTCTAGGCTGGAGGGGGTGTGATGAAAGCGCAATTGGTTTGTGGATGTGCCCATTGTTTGGTGGGGCTTCCTGGAAGGGTAGTGATAAGGAAACTGGCTGTTGAATGTGACCATTGTTCTGTGTTAATTGCTGGGAGGGTTGGAAGGGGTGTGAAGATAAGGGAGATGGTTGTTGACTGTGCTGATTGTTCTGTGTAATGTGCTGGTTGTTCTGTGACTTTCTGCAATTTATAGTCTGTAGGGTGTTTTGCAGAGCTGGGTACCAAGATTGGTGGATGGAGATGCCTTCTTCCTTTCTGTTAAAGTTGTGTTGGTGTTTGTAAATCTCAATAGCTTCTCTGTCATTTTTGTGAAGGATCATTTTCAGATTGGTTAGTTTGCCAGGCCCAGTCTGGGAGACCTGGGGAGGGGACTCGGTGGGCTTTATTGCCATACAAAAGTCCACCCTCCAAAACAGCCATCTTCTCCAGGATCGGTTTCATCCGGAGAGCAGTTGTAATTCCAGGTGGTCTCCAGGCAAGAGTCCAGTAGCAGCTTAAAGACTAGCAAACTTTGAGGAAGGGGATGAGCTTTTGTGAGCCGTTGCTCACTTCTTCAGATACCTCAGTGACAATTCCAGGTTGCGAAATTCCTGGAAATTTGGGGGTGGTGCCTGGGAAGGGAAGGACCTCAGTGGGGTACAATGCCATAGAGTCCACCCTTGAAAGCGGCTGTTCCCTCCAGAGGAAGTGATCTCTGTATCCTGCAGGTCCTGAAGGCTGGCACCAATAGGTCACTGCCAAACACTCTGTAGTCTGGAGATCAGTTGTAATTCCAGGAGAACATCAAGCCCTATCTAGGGATGGACGCTTTAGCTCTATGGTCTCCCCTGATTGTTCAATGGTTATGTGGGATCCAACCCACATATCCATTCAGAGAGCCAGTTTGGTGTAGTGGTTAAGTGTGTGGACTCTTCTCTGGGAGAACTGGGTTTGATTCCCCACTCCTCCACTTGTACCAGCTGGAATGGCCTTGGGTCAGCCATAGCTCTGGCAGAGTTGTCCTTGAAAGGGCAGCTGCTGTAAGAACTCTCTCAGCCCCACCCACCTCACAGGGTATCTGTTGTGGGAGAGGAAGTTAAAGGAGATTGTGAGCTGCTCTGAGACTCTGAAATTTGGAGTGGAGGGCGGGATATAAATCCAACCCACATATCCATTGAGAGAGCCAGTTCGGTGTAGTTGTTAAGTGTGGACTCTTATCTGGGAGAACCGGGTTTGATTCCCCACTCTTCCACTTGTACCAGCTGGAATGGCCTTGGGTCAGCCATAGCTCTGGCAGAGTTGTCCTTGAAAGGGCAGCTGCTGTAAGAACTCTCTCAGCCCCACCCACCTCAGAGGGTGTCTGTTGTGGGAGAGGAAGTTAAAGGAGATTGTGAGCTGCTCTGAGACTCTGAAATTTGGAGTGGAGGGCGGGATATAAATCCAACCCACATATCCATTGAGAGAGCCAGTTCGGTGTAGTTGTTAAGTGTGGACTCTTATCTGGGAGAACCGGGTTTGATTCCCCACTCCTCCACTTGTACCAGCTGGAATGGCCTTGGGTCAGCCATAGCTCTGGCAGAGTTGTCCTTGAAAGGGCAGCTGCTGTAAGAACTCTCTCAGCCCCACCCACCTCACAGGGTGTCTGTTGTGGGGGAGGAAGATAAAGGAGATTGTGAGCTGCTCTAAGACTCTGACATTTGGAGTGGAGGGCGGGATATAAATCCAATATCATCATCACCAACTCAAAGCATGGAGTCAACAACAAAGATCTAATTCTGAGCTGCTTAAAAAAAAAACAAACCCAAGGATATTTTACAAGCTAGCACAACAATGG
Organism: Heteronotia binoei; assembly: GCF_032191835.1. Classification (NCBI taxonomy): domain Eukaryota; kingdom Metazoa; phylum Chordata; class Lepidosauria; order Squamata; family Gekkonidae; genus Heteronotia; species Heteronotia binoei. Next base: position 114,706,437 of record NC_083231.1, read on the forward strand.
CTATTAGCCACAAGGTACAGATGGAACACTCCGTCCTGGGCAGCAATGCTTTATATTCTTGGTGCTTGTGAAGCAACAGTGGGAGGGCTACTGGAGTTCTGGCTCATTGGTGGACTTTCTGATGGCACCTGAGGTTTGGCCACTGTGTGTGATGCAGAGTGCTGGACTGGATGGGCCATTGGCTTGATCCAGTATGGTGTCTCTTATGTTTTTATATGGAGCAGAATTCCATCAGTAGCTTTTAGATACAAGGCACAGATAGAACACTGTCTGGTGCAGTGATGCTCTATATCAGGGGTGGCCAAGGGTAGCTCTCCAGATGTTTTTTTGCCTACAACTCCCATCAGCCCCAGCCATTGGCCATGTTGGCTGGGGTTGATGGGAGTTGCAGGCAAAACAACATCTGGAGAGCTACCCTTGGCCACCCCTGCTCTATATTCATGGCAACAGTGGGAGGCCTTCTGGAGTTCTGGCCACACTGGTGGACCTCCTGATGGCACCTGAGTTTTGGCCACTGTGTCACACAGAGCGCTGGACTGGATGCACCACTGGACTGATTCAACATGGCGTCTCATATGTCTTTATCTAATTGCTGGCAAATTCTTCCCTAGGATATAAGATGTAGAACTCCCTCCACTGTCTCCAGTGAAATTAAACTCTCTCAAGCATCACACCAATGGCAACAGATCAGATGTTCCCGGTCAAACGTCTGTTTTGGTCTAGGCCCTCAAATGCATGGAAAGCAGAGAGGCGGAGGAGAAAAGGACTGCAACAACGGCAGCCCAAAGCGCAGGACTGAGAGGCTGAAGCCTGGAATATTTTAAAGGGATTACTGACTCAGTGCAGCCTGAGAGATTTGTTGGCACCCTGCAAACGTGTGCTGCTCTCTGCAGCGCAATAGCCTGGAAAGAAGGAAAGAACATGAAGCTGCCTTACGCTGAATCACCATTGATCCATCAAAGTCAGGACTGTCTACTCAGACTGGCTATGGCTCTCCAAGGTCTCGGGCTGAGGTCTTTCCCTCACCTATGACTCGGCCCTTTCAGCTGGAGATGCCGGGGATTGAACCTGGGACCTTCTGCATGCCAAATAGAGGCTCCACCACTGAGCCACAGCCCATCCAAGTTCTGACCCTTCCACTTAACTTCCAATATCTGACGAAATCAGGCTTTGCCCTGCTGCCTTCCATCCTACTTCAGCGTGCTTCTTTTCTGCTGGGACTTCTGGACCAAGTTCTTTTTGAATCCACGTGAGCAACGTAAGACAGAGCATGGCTCTTTATTACTTTTAACAGCTCCTCTGTGGACTTTGATTTAGCTCTATTGCATTTTGCACAAAGGTGTGTCAGTTTCGAGTCAGCATTGAAAACAACTGTCTATGTACAGTAGAGAACGATTGTGTGACAAGAACTTTTTCACAAGTGTTTCATTGTGCATTTTTCAATGAAATTTATATCATTTAGAGTATTGTGTCATGAGCTTTTTGCTTCTGGAGAGCCGGTTTGGTGTAGCGGTTAAGTGTGTGGATTCTTATCTGGGAGAACCGGGTTTGATTCCCCACTCCTCCACTTGCAGCTGCTAGCATGGCCTTGGGTCAGCCATAGCTCTGGCAGAGGTTGTCCTTGAAGGGGCAGCTGCTGTGAGAGCCCTCTCCAGCCCCACCCACCTCACAGGGTGTCTGTTGTGGGGGGGGGGAGGTAAAGGAGATTGTGAGCCGCTCTGAGACTCTTCGGAGTGGAGGGTGGGATATAAATCCAATATCTTCATCTACCTCACAGGGTGTCTGTTGTGGGGGAGGAAGGTAAAGGAGATTGTGAGCCGCTCTGAGACTCTTTGGAGTGGAGGGCGGGATATAAATCCAATATCTTCATCTACCTCATAGGGTGTCTGTTGTGGGGGAGGAAGGGAAAGGAGATTGTGAGCCCCTCTGAGACTCTTTGGAGTGGAGGGCGGGATATAAATCCAATATCTTCATCTACCTCACAGGGTGTCTGTTGTGGGGGGAGGAAGGTAAAGGAGATTGTCAGCCGCTCTGAGACTCTTCGGAGTGGAGGGCGGGATATAAATCCAATATCATCATCTTCTTCTTCTTCTGTATAGTGTTTTGTTGCATGGCTTCCTCCTGTGATTTATTTGTGGGACTGAACGTGGGACATTATGCATTGCATAGCCTTTGTAACTCCATCTTCGTTACAGGCTGGTGCTTGAACTTTGAGTTACTTTGGGTTTTGTGACGGTACGGCTGTCAGGCTGCTGCTCCCAAAAGCACATTTCTCTCTCTCATGCTTGTTACAGTGGAAAAGAGCAGGGGTGGAATTCTAGCAGGAGCTCCTTTGGGAGCTTGGGAGTTCTATTGGAGCTTGGGAGTTCTACTGGAGCCCTCACTATCAATGGAGGCCCAGATAGCTGCCACTGCTAAGTCAGCCTTTTTCCATTTGTGGCGGGCAAGGCAGCTGGCCCCCTTCCTAGAGCGCCGGGACCTAGCAACAGTGATTCATGCAACGGTCACCTCGAGACTGGATTACTGTAATGCCCTCTACATGGGGCTGCCTCTGTGCCAAATCCGGAAGCTGCAGCCGGTGCAGAGCGCAGCGGCTAGGCTGTTATTGGGGCTCCCCAAATGGGAGCACATATAGCCAGGGCTGCGCAGACTGCACTGGCTGCCAGTTATACACCGGATTCGTTACAAAGTGCTGGTCATTACCTTTAAAGCCCTATATGGCCAAGGACCTGCCTACCTGAGGGACCGTCTTTCCCCGTACGAACCCCAGAGAGCACTGAGGTCAGCAGGGAAAGACCTGTTGACTATCCCAGGGCCGAAGGAAGCAAGACTGCAGAGTACCCGCACCCGGGCCTTCTCTGTTGTGGCCCCAAACCTGTGGAACCAGCTCCCAGAGGAAGTACGGGCCTTGCGGGACTTTGACCGTTTCCGCAGGGCCTGCAAGACCTTCCTCTTTAGTGAAGCCTTCACCGACTAAACGCTGAGAGACGGCTTAAATGAGTTTGTTATCTGTCAGAATAGCACCAAGATGTTAATTTTATTGTTTTACCGTTTTTTAGAATTTTAATCAATTTTTATCTACTGTTAAAGTATTGTATCATTTGTTATATTGATTAATGTTGTTAGCTGCCCTGAGCCTGCCTCGGCGGGGAGGACGGGATATAAATAAAAGGTATTATTATTATTATTATTATATTAGACCACACCCCTCTGATGTAGCCAATCCTCCAAGAGCTTACGAAAAAGGGCCTTGTAAACTCTTGGAGGATTGGCTACATCAGGGGGTGTGGCCTAATATGAAAAGGAGCTCCTGCTAGAATTCCACCCCTGGGAAAAAGCAAGAGACCAGTTGCACCTGAAAGACTAACACAATTTGTGGCAGGGCATGAGCTTTCGGGAGTCATTATCGCTTCCTCAGATATCACTTTTTCAGTGAGCAGTGACTCACAAAACCTCCTACCCGGGGCACAAATCTCGTTAGCCTTTCAGGTGCTACTGGACTCTTTTCTACTGCTACAGAAGGACTAACACAGCTACGCATCTTGATCTATCTTCATGCTTGTTAGCAGCTCTTATCTTCAAAGCCGGATTGGTTTTCTCTCACCCCTAGATGTCAGGTACAGCACGGTCTGGCTCATCTCAATGTTCGGTCTAGTTTAATTAATTAATCGTTTCATCTTTCTTTCTTTCTTTCTTTCTTTCTTTCTTTCTTTCTTTCTTTCTTTCTTTCTTTCTTTCTTCCTTCCCTTCCTCCCTTCTTTCCTCCCTCCCTCCTTTCTTTCCTCCCTCCTTTCCTTCCTTCCTTCCTCCCTTCTTTATTTCCTCTCTCCCTTCTTTCCTTCCTCCCTCCTCTTTCTTTCTTTCTTTCTTTCTTTCTTTCTTTCTTTCTTTCTTTCTTTCTTTCTTTCTTTCTTTCTTTCTTTCTTTCTTTCTTTCTTTCTTTCTTTCTTTCTTTCTTTCTTTCTTTCTTTCTTTCTGTGCTTGCATGCCTGGAAGTCATGGTGACTTCTGGTAACCCCTAGTGGGGTTAGGGCATCTTAGAGAGGTAGCTTGATATTGTCTGAGTCTGCATCCCAGGTCTGGTATCCTTGGAGGTGTCCTTTCCAAGTACCTGCCAAGGTCCACCCTAAGAAGAAGAAGATTTTTTTAGAGGTGATATGATCACCGTCTTCAGGTACTTGAAGGGCTGTCCTATAGAGGATGGTGTGGAATTGTTTTCTGTTGCCTCAGAAGGTCAGGCCAGAACCAACATCTTGAAATTAAATCAAAAGGCTTCCTGACTTAACATTAGGAAGACTTCCTGACAGAGAGGTTCCTCAGTGGAACAGGCTTCCTCGGGAGGTAGTGGGCTCTCCTTCCTTGGAGGTTTTTTTTTTAAGCAGAGGCTAGAAGACCATGTGACTGCAATGCTGATTCTGTGAATTGGGCAGATCGTGAGGAGGAGGGCAGGAAGGGCTGCGTCAGTGCTTAGTTCTTGTCACCCCTTTCTTACACACCCAGGGAAATGCAGCAGGGGATATGAAAGACCTCAGCCTGAGACCCTGGAGAGCTGCTGCTAGCCTGAGTGGACAATACGGACTGGGATGGACCAGTGCCCTGATTCAGCATGAGGCTGCTTCACTCATGTGTGAGATCAGTTCCCCTGGAGATGATGAATGTTGACCTTCTGCGTGGGAAACACGGCAACCTGCCACAACGGCTGCCTTTTTACAGAGCTCTGGATGGAGACCGCATGGGGAGGGACGGTGGCTCAGTGGTAGAGCATCTGCTTGGTAAGCAGAAGGTCCCAGGTTCAATCCCCGGCATCTCCAACTAAAAAGGGTCCAGGCAAAGAGGCGTGAAAAACCTCAGCTTGAGACCCTGGAGAGCCACTGCCAGTCTGAGTAGACAATACTGACTTTGATGGACCGAGGGTCTGATTCAGTAGAAGGCAGCTTCATATGTTCATATATGTTCATATGTCTAAGGGGAGGGACGGTGGCTCGGTGGTAGAGCATCTGCTTGGTAAGCAGAAGGTCCCAGGTTCAATCCCTGGCATCTCCAACTAAAAAGGGTCCAGGCAAATAGGTGTGAAAAACCTCAGCTTGAGACCCTGGAGAGCCACTGCCAGTCTGAGTAGACAATACTGACTTTGATGGACCGAGGGTCTGACTCAGTATAAGGCAGCTTCATATGTTCATATCTGTCATTAGATCCTGCACCAATTCCATAAGTACCAGCTGGAAGGCAAGGAAGGAAGAGCATCAATGAGAAAACTTCTTAAAGTAAGTGTCTGATGCACGTGAAGCTTAGAGATCAAAAAGAAGAGTCAGATTCAAAATATAAATCGGAGACCAAGACTTGATAGCCGATTTCTGTTCCAGGGAAATGAATGAGATTTCTCTGTGTTACTTCAGCAGAACTCTTCTTCTGTTTCAGTTGGTATTCCCTCCCCCCCCCCCAAATGTAAATTTCCCTCTCTGGGGAAAAAAGAAATATTCCAAACAGTCTTTAGTGAAAATGAATGATTTGAAAAAAAGAAATAGACCAATATGGTTCTAAGGCTCACAAAGGGGGGGGGGGGGAGAGATACCTTCAGTTCCAAATTATTACAGGAGGAATAAAAAACTGTATGTGACATTTTATTTAGCTTTGAGTGTTTGTTGAAGTCTCATTCTAGAAGGCTCGTAAATTTTATGTCACCGGATTCTAAATATTTCATGGAAGTTTTATTACATTGAAATCCCATCTACAAAGATTTTGGTGGCTAATTTCCAGCACTGTGAACCTGATTGTTATGGGCATCATTAAAATGAAAGCATACTTTTCACTGTAATGCCATAATGGTATTACGTGATTCGACATGAGGAATAAATCTAGCGCGCCTCCAACATTCTCATCTATAACACAAATCCTCCCAAAGCTTGCCAATTAGGTGGTAAATGGATTTTGATATACACATTCTTCCAGGGTTCAAAACCCCCTCTATAAATGTGCCACGTGAGAACAGTTTATGGGCCTTTTAATCCTGTGCATTGCTTTCTTCCCCGGAGCTAAACCAACCAAGATTCGGATGATGCTCCGTTTGGTAATTCCACCATCCATCCTCAGAATCACAATTTGGGTTTTACTTTGCGCTGGCAGAAACTGAACCCACGATCCTTCTTTTCTCCTATCATTAAGTAGAGACCTGTTTCTCACCTGAGTTAAGGTTGTCGGCTCTGAGTTATTTATTTATTTAATTTATATCCCGCCCTCCCCACCAAAGGCAGGCTCAGGGCGGCTCACAAACCAAGGGTCGACACTAACACATTAGTGTGACCGATACAATAAACAAGAAGAAGAAGAAGATATTGGATTTATGTCCTGCCCTCCACTCCAAAGAGTCTCAGAACGGCTCACAATCTCATTTACCTTCCTCCCCCACAACAGACACCCTGTGAGGTAGATGAAGATATTGGATTTATATCCTGCCCTCCACTCCAAAGAGTCTCAGAGTGGCTCACAATCTCCTTTACCTTCCTCCCCCACAACAGACACCCTGTGAGGTAGATGAAGATGTTGGATTTATATCCCACCCTCCACTCCAAAGAGTCTCAGAGCAGCTCACAATCTCTTTTACCTTCCTCCCCCACAACAGACACCCTGTGAGGTGGGTGGAACTGGAAAGGGCTCTCGCAGCAGCTGCCCTTTCAAGGACAACCTCTGCCAGAGCTATGGGTGACCCAAGGCCATTCCAGCAGCTGCAAGTGAAGGAGTGGGGAATCAAACCCGGTTATCCCAGATAAGAGTCCACACACTTAACCACTACACCAAACTGGCTCTGGCACCCTAGGCAAGGCTAAATTCCCCCCCACCCACTTATAACATCACATGGGGGTGCCCAATTTGGTGCCTTCAGAAGGCTGGAACCCTAGGCAATCACCTAGAACATAAGAGAAGCCATGCTGGATCAGGTCAATGGCCCATGCAGTCCAACACTCTGTGCCACACAGTGGCAACCCCCCCTCCCCAAGTGCCATCAGGAAGTCCACCAGTGGGGATAGGACACTAGAAGCCCTCCCACTGTGCCCCCCCAAGTACCAAGAATACAGAGTATCGCTGCCCCAGACAGAAAGTTCCAACAATACACTTTGGCTAAAAGCCACTGACGGACCTCTGCTCCAGATGCTTATCCAATCCACTCTTGAAGCTGTCTATGCTTGTAGCCGCCACCACCTCTTGTGTGAAGGAGGACTTCCTTTTATCCCTTTGGGTGAAGAAGGACTTCCTTTTATCCGTTCCAACTCGACTGCTCAGCAATTTCATTGAACGCTCACGAGTTCTTGTATTGTGAGAAAGGGAGAGAAGGACTTCTTTCTCTGCCTTCTCTATCCCATGCGTAATCTTGTCAACCTCTATCATGTCACCCCGCAGGCGACGTTTCTCCAAGCTAGTGACCTCGTTAGCGGTGGGTCTGGGCCTGCAATCAGCTGAACACTGGGCGGCAAGGAGATCAGTTGTAGTTCTGGGAGATCTCAGGGGCCCCACCTGGAGTTTAACAATCCTAGGAGAGATGACGATTTGCTCAGTTGATGGACTGAACGCATCCCAGTTTTGCTGGAAATATTTGCATGCGTCGTTTGGAAGGCCCGGGGTGGGAACCAATGCAGAACGTAGTACTGAAATTTCCTAAGAGGTTTGTGGCCAAGTGCAAAGTAATGCACATTGGGGCCAAGAATCCCAGCTACAAATACAGGTTGATGGGGTGTGAACTGGCAGAGACTGACCAAGAGAGAGATCTTGGGGTCGTGGTAGATAATTCACTGAAAATGTCAAGACAGTGTGCGTTTGCAATAAAAAAGGCCAACGCCATGCTGGGAATTATTAGGAAGGGAATTGAAAACAAATCAGCCAGTATCATAATGCCCCTGTATAAATCGATGGCGCGGTCTCATTTGGAGTACTGTCGGCAGTTCTGGTCGCCGCACCTCAAAAAGGATATTATAGCACTGGAGAAAGTCCAGAAAAGGGCAACTAGAATGATTAAAGGGCTGGAACACCTTCCCTATGAAGAAAGGTTGAAACACTTAGGGCTCTTTAGCTTGGAGAAACGTCGACTGAGGGGTGACATGATAGAGGTTTACAAGATAATGCATGGGATGGAGAAAGTAGAGAAAGAAGTACTTTTCTCCCTTTCTCACAATACAAGAACTCATGGGCATTCGATGAAATTGCTGAGCAGACAGGTTAAAATGGATAAAAGGAAGTACTTCTTCACCCAAAGGGTGATTAACATGTGGAATTCACTGCCGCAGGAGGTGGTGGCGGCCACAAGCATGGCCACCTTCAAGAGGGGGTTAGATAAAAATATGGAGCACAGGTCCATCAGTGGCTATTAGCCACAGTGTGTGTGTGTGTGTGTGTGTATATTTTGGCCGCTGTGTGACACAGAATGTTGGACTGGATGGGCCACTGGCCTGATCTAACATGGCTTCTCTTATGTTCTTATGTTTCTGGAGAACGTAGCCAATTTTCTCTGTACTCTTAAGACCCACAGCAAAACCGCCTGGAAGCCGCCTCATTGTCTGCCCCTTGTTTCCAAGTGGTAGTTAAGACCTTCAGAGTTTTCAGGGAGACGCTAAAGCACAGTTCAGCGACAACAAAGGGGCATGCAACTGTTCACTCGTGCTGCGTCTCTTTTCAGCCTCTGCAGTGTTCTCTCCTTGTCCTTCCCTTTTCAAATTAAATGCCCTTGGTTTCTAACATCTCTTCTTGTTCATAATCTGCCCCGCCCCCATCCCTAAACCTTAGCGTCTGGCTCATGAGAACATTCCCAGAGAAGTGGCATAGAGAGCTCAACGTTTTCTCCAAGGACAAGTGCCTGCAAAGATTCCCCCCTCCCCCCAAAAAGCAATCTTTGTAAACACCAGGGCTTTTTTTGTAGCAGGAACTCCTTTGTATATTAGGCCACGCCCCCCTGATGTAGCCAATCCTCCAAGAGCTTACAAGGCTCCTTTGCATAATAGGCCACACACCCCTGATGTAGCTAATCTTCCAAGAGCTTACAAGGCTCCTTTGCATAATAGGCCATGCCCCCCTGATGTAGCCAATCCTCCAAGAGCTTACAAGGCTCCTTTGCATAATAGGCCACACACCCCTGATGTAGCCAATCCTCCAAGAGCTTACAAGGCTCCTTTGCATAATAGGCCACGCCCCCCTGATGTAGCCAATCCTCCAAGAGCTTACAAGGCTCCTTTGCATAATAGGCCACACACCCCTGATGTAGCCAATCCTCCAAGAGCTTACAAGGTTCCTTTGCATAATAGGCCACACACCCCTGATGTAGCCAATCTTCCAAGAGCTTACAAGGCTCCTTTGCATAATAGGCCACACACCCCTGATGTAGCCAAACTTCCAAGAGCTTATAAGGCTCCTTTGCATAATAGGCCACACACCCCTGATGTAGCCAATCTTCTAAGAGCTTACAAGGCTCCTTTGCATAGGCCATGCCCCCCTGATGAGCCAATCTTCCAAGAGCTTACAAGGCTCCATTGCATAATAGGCCACACACCCCTGATGTAGCCAATCTTCTAAGAGCTTACAAGGCTCCTTTGCATAATAAGCCATGCCCCCCAGATGAGCCAATCCTCCGGAGTCTCAAAGTGGTCACAATCTCCTTTACCTCCCCCCCCCACCAACAGACACTCTGTGAGGTAGGTGGGGCTGAGAGAGCTCTCATAGAACCTACCATTTCAAGGACAGCTCTACAAGAACTATGGCTGACCCAGCAGCTACATGTGAAGGAGTGGGGAATCAAACCCGGTTCTCCCAGCTAAGAGTCCGCACACTTAACCACTACACCAAACTGGCGAGATAAACTTCTGCTTTCTACAAAATAAGGGCTAGTGGAAGGTTAAACTTTAAAACTCAACAAAAAGTTGAGTGGAGCTGAAGCGGGGTGGGGTGGGGAATGGTGTAAAGCTGGGGGGAAACTGGACAAAGTAGCAACTGTCCTTTAACCTTGTACGGAGGTCGTTCTACACGCTGTTTCCTGCAAACGTCACAGGAGGTGACGCCTGCTCTTTTGATAAACCCAGCTCTCTCGCTAGCCACCTGTTAACTAATTTTCAGCACACAATGCCCACCGCTACCCAGCCTCCGGGCTGTTGTCGGATAAACCCTCTTCTCCCTTGAAGAGGAGGACTTTTTATATTGAACGCCCCCTTCTCTTTCACAAGCTCTTAATCCGCCCAAGGTTTCTATTTGGCCTCTCGACGAGAGGTTTCCCAAACAACCACTCATGACGGACCTGTATCCAAAAGCCTTTTGAAATGTATTCAATTGTGCCCACGTGGTTCCATTCTGCATGGCGTTTTATTATTGTTTTCCTGCTTTGTAATGCTTACTTTTCTAAAAAAAAACAAACAAACCATAGGTTCCAACTATTTTTTTAAAAGCATGATTTAACCTTTGGAGTGCCTGCTGCTTTATCCCTTTCTTAAGGCGCCTGACTCCATTTTGAATGGGGCTTTTTTGTTTTGTTTTGGTTGGTTTAGTTCTTTCCACCTCGTGCTGAATTAAAGCGTCTCAGCCTTGTGCTTCCTTGGATCGCGCTGGGGCACGATTGAGAAATTGCGCATGTTAGCTTAATCGTCCTTTAGAATGAAACGTTGTTGTTGGTTGCTAGTCTGGCCTGGCTTTTTAAAAACATTGGCGTTCAGGAAATCAATAGAATCATAAAATTATAGAGTTGGAAGGGTCATCTAGTCCAACCCCCTGCACAACGCAGGAAACTCACAAACACCTCCCCCTAAATTCACAGGATCTTCATTGCTGTCACATCTCTCTCTCTCTCTCTCGGCTTGGCTTCGCGAACGAAGATTTAAGAAGGGTGCAATAGTCCACGTTTGCTGCAGGCTCGCTGGTGGCTGACAAGACCAATGTGGGACAGGCAGGTCCGGCCACAGCGGCTGCAGGGAAAAGTCTGATTTAGGGTTGGTCCTGTAGCAGTGCGATTCTTCCTCAATCTCCTTTTGTCCTCAAGACCAGCTATGCGTGTGTTCTCAAAGGAAGAGACAGCCTGGTGGATGGTGTGCCTCCATGCTTTGCGATCTGAGGCTAGGTCAGACCACTGGTGATGGTTGATGTGACAGGTGCTAAGGGATTTCTTCAAGGAGTCCTTGTACCTCTTCTTTGGTGCCCCTCTATTTCGATGGCCGGTGGAGAGTTCGCCATACAGGGCAATCTTGGGAAGGCGGTGGTTTTCCATCCTAGAAATATGCCCTGCCCAGCGCAGCTGCGTCTTCAAAAGCAGTGCCTCGATGCTGGTAACCTCTGCCCGCTTGAGGACTTCAGTGTTGGTCACAAAGTCACTCCAGTGGATGTTGAGGATGGTGCGAAGGCAGCGCTGATGAAAGCGCTCAAGGAGTCACAGGTGATGACGGTATAAAACCCACGATGGCTGTCACATGGCCTCTGTTTAAAAACCTCCAAGGAAGGAGAGCCCACCACCTCCCGAGGAAGCCTGTTCCACTGAGGAACTGCTCTAACGGTCAGGAAGTTGTTCCTAAGGTTCAGCCGGAAACTCTTTTGATTTAATTTTAACCCATTGGTTCTGGTCCTACCTTCCGGGGCCACAGAAAACAATTCCGCACCATCCTTTATAGGACAGCCCTTCAAGTACTTGAAGATGGTGATCATATCACCTCTCAGCTGCCTCCTCTCCAGGCTAAACATCCCCAGCTCCTTCAACCTTTCCTCATAGGACTTGGTCTCCAGACCCTTCACCATCTTTGTCGCCCTTCTCTGGACCCATTCCAGCTTGTCTATATCTTTCTTAAAATGTGGTGCCCAAAACTGAACACAATACTCCAGGTGAGGTCTTACAAGAGCAATACCATCACATCACATGATCTGGACACTATACTTCTGTTGAGACAGTCCAAAATTGTATTTGCCTTTTGAACCACCACATCACACTGTTGACTCATGTTCAGCGTATGATCCACTAAGACTCCTAGATCCTTTTCGCACCTACTACTGCTAAGACAATTCTTCCCCATCCTATAACCATGCATTGGATTTTTCCTACCTAAATGCAGAACTTTATATTTATCTCTGTTAAAATTCATTTTATTGGTTTTAGCCCAGTTTTCCAGCCTGTCGTCATCCTGTATCCTGTTTCTGTCTTCTTCTGTGTTTGCAACCCCTCCCAATTTCGTATCATCTAGGGGTCTTAGTGGCTCATACGCTGAACATGAGTCAACAGTGTGATGTGGTGGCTAAAAAGGCAAATGCAATCTTGGGCTATCAACAGAAGTATAGTGTCCAGATCACATGATGTGATGGTATCGCTTTACTCTGCTCTGGTAAGACCTCACCTGGAGTATTGTGTTCAGTTTTGGACACCACATTTTAAGAAAGATATAGACAAGCTGGAACGGGTCCAGAGGAGGGCGACGAAGATGGTGAGGGGTCTGAAGACCAAGTCCTATGAGGAAAGGTTGAAAGTGCTGGGGATGTTTAGCCTGGAGGGGAGGCAGCTGAGAGGTGATAGGATCACCATCTTCAAGTACTTGAGAGAGAGGCCTCTTGTTTCTCTCTAGTCTGAAGAAAGGAATGTGTTAGAGCAGGAGGATGTCTGTGCTAGGGGCCTTGTACCAGGCGCTGGAAAGGGGGTGAAGGGTTGGTATGCAGGAAAATAAGATAAAGAGGGAAATTGGGAGGGGGGAAATGTACTCATGGCTTGGGGCATGCGCGGTACTGTTAGAAAAGATTGTGAGGAGGCCTGCCCAAATGGGTGGTCTCACAGGGTTTTAGTTTTCAGGCGAAAGGTATATTAGCAGCTGTACTGCGTCACAAAGGCAGAGTCGGAGGGTGAATTTTCTCTGCTCCTGACTCTCCGTGCTTTGCAAATCACGTTTTCAATAAACGATCCTTGCTGGACCCAACCGTGTGAGTATTTTACTGTCAGGGGGACAGATCCTTCTGGGTTAGAGTCCCAGGTTCTGGGTTAGAGTCCCAGGTCACTACTCTACACGTGTCAGGCTGTCATATAGAGGATGGTATGAAATTGTTTTCTGTGGCCCCAGAAGGTAGGACCAGAACCAATGGGTTGGAATTAAATCAAAAGAGTTTCCGGCTCAACATTAGGAAGAGCTTCCTGACCGTTAGAGCGATTTCTCAGTGGAACAGGCTTCCTCGGGAGGTGGTGGGCTCTCCTTTCTTGGAGGTTTTTAAACAGAGGCTAGATGGCCATCTGACGGCAATGAAGACCCTGTGAATTTAGGGGGAGGTATTTGTGAGTTTCTTGCATTGTGCAGGGGGTTGGACTAGATGACCCTAGAGGTCCCTTCCAACTCTATGATTCTATGACAGGTGAGGCTACTGACAGTCCGAGTGCATGCGAAGAGAAGGCAGAGGCGAGGCGTTACTTATTATAGCTACAGGACAGAAACTGCAACGAAACGTAAAAGGCTACAAAACAGAAACGGAAAGGTCAAGGGGCGTAAGAAAAATGCATCTTCAACCCATTTACAGTCTCTTGCTCCGGTGCTTCCCTCGCTCTCCTGGCTCCCTTTCCATATTCCTATCGTATTCTTTCTCACATTTTAAATCAAAAGTTGATACTCTATCACTCGTCTCCAATCTTTTTTGTTTCCCTCCCGCATATCCTTTTCATCATCCTCATTCATCAGAGGGCTTTCAGCGTTCAGAGTGCTTCACGTACGTACTGACAGCGACCTGCGACAACCTGATAAAAACGGAGCCGTGTTATCATATTCCAGATGGAGGACTGAGTGGAGAGCAGGTGGCATGCAATAGCGCCCCCCCCCCCTCCACAGCTTGTTTCTAGCCAGAGGAACCGTTCTCCTTCCAAGGGAACGGATCTCATTCTTTTGGAGATCAGTTTTAATTCTGGGAGATCTCCAGGCCCCACCGGGAGTTGGCAAACGTGACTCCAAACGTGTACTGGGAAAGATGTCAGTGAGCTGGCAAACAAAGAAGAAGAAGAAGAATTGCAGATTTATACCCCGCCCTTCTCTCTGAATCAGAGACTCAGAGAAGCTTACAATCTTTTGTATCTTCTCCCCCCACAAAAGACACCCTGTGAGGTAGGTGGGGCTGAGAGGACTCAAGAAGAAGAAGAAGAAGGACTGCAGATTTATACCCCGCCCTTCTCTCTGAATCAGAGACTCAGAGCGGCTTACAATCTCCTGTATCTTCTCCCCCCCACAACAGACACCCTGTGGAGTGGGTGGGGCTGAGAGGGCTCTCACAGCAGCTGCCCTTTCAAGGACAACTCTTGCGGGAGCTACGGCTGACCCAAGGCCATTCCAGCAGCTGCAAGTGGAGGAGTGGGGGAATCAAACCCGGTTCTCTCAGATAAGACTCCGCACACTGAACCACTACACCAAACTGGCTCTCTACCAGTTTGTTGGGGGGGTTGTTGGGAGGAGACAGGGTGATGCTTGGCTGGACGCTTGGTATGCCGTTCTGGTCAATCATTTCCTCTTATTTGTATTTGAATGGGATGGAGAAAGTAGAGAAAGAAGTCCTTTTCTCCCTTTCTCACAATACAAGAACTCGTGGGCATTCAATGAAATTGCTGAGCAGTCGGGTTAGAACAGGCTGATTAACACGTGGAATTCACTGCCACAGGAGGTGGCGGCGGGTACAAGCATAGCCAGCTTCAAGAGGGGATTGGATAAACATATGGAGCAGAGGTCCATCAGTGGCTATTAGCCACTGTGTGAGTGTGTGTGTATATATATAGATATATATTGGCCACTGTGTGATACAGAATATTGGACTGGATGGGCCATTGGCCTGATCCAACATGGCTTCTCTTATGTTCTTATGTGACACAGAATGTTGGACTGGAGTGGCCATTGGCCTGATCCAACATGGCTTCTCTTATGTTCTTATGTGACACAGAATGTTGGACTGGAAGGGCCATTGGCCTGATCCAACATGGCTTCTCTTATGTTCTTATGTGGCACAGAATGTTGGACTGGAAGGGCCATTGGCCTGATCCAACATGGCTTCTCTTATGTTCTTATGTGACACAGAGTGTTGGACTGGAGTGGCCATTGGCCTGATCCAACATGGCTTCTCTTATGTTCTTATGTGACACAGAATGTTGGGCTGGAAGGCCCATTGGCCTGATCCAAGATGGCTTCTCTTATGTTCTTATGTGACACAGAGTGTTGGACTGGATGGGCCACTGGCCTAATCCAACATGGCTTCTCTTATGTTCTTATGTGACACAGAATGTTGGACTGGATGGGCCATTGGCCTGATCCAACATGGCTTCTCTTATGTTCTTATGTGACACAGAATGTTGGACTGGAGTGGCCATTGGCCTGATCCAACATGGCTTCTCTTATGTTCTTATGTGACACAGAATGTTGGACTGGATGGGCCACTGGCCTGATCCAACATGGCTTCTCTTATGTTCTTATGTGACACAGAGTGTTGGACTGGATGGGCCATTGGCCTGATCCAACATGGCTTCCCTTATGTTCTTATGTGACACAGAGTGTTGGACTGGATGGGCCATTGGCCTGATCCAACATGGCTTCTCTTATGTGACACAGAATGTTGGACTGGAAGGGCCATTGGCCTGATCCAACATGGCTTCTCTTATGAGACACAAAGTGTTGGACTGGATGGGCCATTGGCCTGATCCAACATGGCTTCTCTTATGTTCTTATGTGACACAGAGAGTTGGACTGGATGGACCATTGGCCTGATCCAACAAGGCTTCTCTTATGTTCTTATGTGACACAGAATGTTGGACTGGAAGGGCCATTGGCCTGATCCAACATGGCTTCTCTTATGTTCTTCTGTGACACAGAGTGTTGGACTGGATGGGCCATTGGCCTGATCCAACATGGCTCCTCTTATGTATTTATTCAAATACAAATTTGCCCTGGTCTAAACATGCTCCTGCATTCTCTTAATGGGATTGCTTCCAACTGCTGAACTTGGAATTGTTCAGCTGGTACTGTCACCAGAAAGAAGCAACGTATCGTAGAGTTGGAAAGGACCTCTAGGGTCATCAAGTCCAACCCCCTGAACAATGCAAGAAATTCACAAATACCTCCCGTTGACTCCCGCTCCAAGCCCAAATGATGGCAAACAAACAAAAAAAACAAAAACAAACCACCTCTCCGCAAGCTCTGGTCAAACTGGCCTGGAGAAAAAATCCTGACTGACCCCAGAGTGATAAATAGCATTTTCAGGGGTGTGTAAGAAGGTGCCACGGGCAGTAAGCAATGGTGTAACCCTTCCCGCCCTCTCTTGCTATTGCGCTGAAACTTTTTTCTATAGCTTCAAACCAACATGGCTACTCACAGGGATTGTTTTGTATAAAAATAGGTGACGGAGCTCATTAGCATAACTCAGCAAATGCCCCCCCCCCCGACAGAAGCAACCCAATGCAAGGAAGGAGAGCTCTGGGCAAGCGAGGTCTGCTTGGGCTGATTAGAGATCCAGCCAGCCCAAGCAGGCCTCACTCACCTGGGGCTCTACTGGACCTCCCCCCCCCCCCAGTCAAAAGGCCAGCAAGCCACCCATCGCCCAAAATCATATACGAAGTGGAAAAAGGGTGGTGTGGGCTTCTCCAGGGGTTAATGAGGGCTGCTGGGGGCATGGCAAAGCTCCTGGTGGCTGGCTGGCTGCCGGCTCTCCAAATCCAGGGATTGTTATGCAGCTGCACCTACTATTCAATGGACAAGGCAAGTGGGGAGGAAGAGGGGGAACCTTCAGAAAGGTTCAGGAGCTGTGCTCCTATGAGCTCCTGCTGAATCCGAGGCCTGGCTGCTCAACTGAATCTATGCGTGTTATATGTACAACATGCACATTACAAGTTGTGGCCTAGTTTAAACAAGACACTTGAACATATGAACACATGAAGCTGCCTTATACTGAATCAGACCCTCGGCCCATCAAAATCAGTATTGTCTATTAGACTGGCACCGGCTCTCCAGGGTCTCCAGCTGAGCTTTTTCACACCTATTTGCCTGGACCCTTTTTAGTTGGAGATGCCGGGGATTGAACCTGGGACCTTCTGCTTACCAAGCAGATGCTCTACCTCTGAGCCATCGTCCCTCCCCTGACTGGCAGCGGCTCTCCAGGGTCTGCAGCTGAGCTTTTTCACACCTATTTGCCTGGACCCTTTTTAGTTGGAGATGCCGGGGATTGAACCTGGGACCTTCCGCTTCCCAAGCAGATGCTCTACCACTGAGCCACCGTCCCTTGCTGCGGGCACACACAGGACAGATCATCTTTTTTCTGCTAGCATCGTATTTCAATTAAGCCTTCGATGAGGCTCTCCTTTTCCCGTTTAGTTCATTTCGCTTTGTTCGAGCTGATATTTTTTTTCCTGACGCGTAGTAAAAAAGAAAAGAGAAAAGGAAAGAAGGAAAAAAGAATGACTTTACTCCTTTTTTTGGGGGGGGGGAAATCCTAATTATAGGTGCCTCCAAGTGAGAATTTGGAATCACATATTCCAAGCGCCGCAAAATACAACAGCACCCGGATTGTCACAGCTCAGCAGCCAGATGCTTTCCTCGAACAGATCTCCGAAAGCGTAAATAATAATTAAGGAAGTAGGTGGCGTGGAGTGTTGTCTCCTCCCTTGCTATTCTTATTCAAATGAGTTCCCCTCCAGATCTGCAGAGACGCCTCCTTTCAAAACGAAGAAACCGGGGAGGGGGGGGGTGGAATAAAATAAATGGAGCACAAAACGGTTTCGCTTGCAAGCCCAGCAAACACAATAGGAAACTCAAGGTCTCATCCTGTCCCCGAGCAACAGTGCGAACGGTCACGGGCTAGGGGCTCACAAAACTATGCACGGCACAGAGAAAGCAGAGGAAGAAGCGTCTCCTTTTCTCACAAAACAAGAACTCGTGGGCACTCAACGACATTAACGAGCAGTAGGCTTAGAACAGGTAAAAGGAATCGATCCAGGTGGGCAGCCGTGTCGGTCTGAAGCAGTAGAACAAAGCAGGAGTCAAGGAGCACCTTTAAGGCCAACCAAGTTTTTTTTTTCAGAATGTAAGCTTTCATGTGTGCATGCACACTTCTTCTTTACCCCCAAAGCAATTAACCTGTAGAATTCTCCACCACAAGGCAGCGTGTGTGTGTGTGTGTTTGTTTGCATGCCTGAAAGTCATGTTAAGAACGTAAGAACATAAGAGAAGCCATGTTAGATCAGGCCAATGGCCCATCCAGTCCAACACTCTGTGTCACATAAGAACATAAGAGAAGCCATGTTGGATCAGGCCAGTGGCCCATCCAGTCCAACACTCTGTGTCACATAAGAACATAAGAGAAGCCATGTTGGATCAGGCCAGTGGCCCATCCAGTCCAACACTCTGTGTCACATAAGAACATAAGAGAAGCCATGTTGGATCAGGCCAGTGGCCCATCCAGTCCAACACTCTGTGTCACATAAGAACATAAGAGAAGCCATGTTGGATCAGGCCAATGGCCCATCCAGTCCAACACTCTGTGTCACACAGTGGCCAAAAAAATGTTATATACACACACACACTGTGGCTAATCGCCACTGATGGACCTCTGCTCCATATTTTTATCTAACCCCCTCTTGAAGCTGGCTATGCTTGTGGACGCCACCACCTCCTCTGGCAGTGAATTCCACATGTTAATCACCCTTTGGGTGAAGAAGGACTTCCTTTTATCCGTTTTAACCCGTCTGCTCAGCAATTTCATCGAATGCCCACGAGTTCTTGTATTGTGAGAAAGGGAGAAAAGTACTTCTTTCTCTACTTTCTCCATCCCATGCGTGATCTTGTAAAGCTCTATCATGTCACACCGCAGTCGACGTTTCTCCAAGCTAAAGAGTCCCAAGCGTTTCAACCTTTCTTCATAGGGAAAGTGTTGACTTCTGGCAACCCCTAGTTTGGCTAGGACATTTTTTTCAGATAGGTGCCTTGCTATTGCCTGCCTCTGCGCCCCGAGTCTGGTATTGCTTGGAGGTCTCCCTCCCAAGTACTTGCCAGGATTAGCTCTACTTAGCTTATGAGATCTAGTGGCAGTCTTAACGGTCTGTTTCTGCCCGACTTCTTTTGTTAACGGCGTGCCTCTGGCTCTTGAACTTTACTACCCAGAGATGCGCAACACAACCCAAATGGATTGCCAGCTCTGAGCTGGATCTTGGGAACGGGAAGGACCTCAGCGGGGGTATAATGTCCAATACAACCGTTCTGATTATGGGAGCTCTCCAGGCCCCATCTGGAGGCTGGGAACCCTACGGGTAAACTAAAGATACGCATCTTTCGAAAACCACGAAAATCAACAGCCTTAATTGGGAATGCTGGATCCCTCCTTCCTACGATTGCATTTGCCAAGAAAAGGAGGTTAATCTGCACTGACCTTTTGGGTTTCCAAGTCCAGCGAGAACAGACGCCATCTTTAGAGGCGAGCAAATGCCCCATATCTAATGTCTTCTTGAAACTATTTTTTGTCACTGGCTGTGGTTCTGTTTTGTTTTTTTTTCTCCCATCCCCTGTGCTGATATGTCTGCATCATGGGCAGGGCTGGATTAACAATTAGGCCAAAGAAGCACCGGCCTATGGGCCCCCATGCCTTTAGGGGCCCCGAGCTGGCTCCCCACCCAGCTTTCCCCCCTGCTTGCAGCCCTTCCAGCCTGCACGTGCAGCCAACAACTGAGCCGCTCTCTGCCCGACTTGCCTGGTTGCGGCTGATGCTGGCGTCGCCGCCACGTTTGCCTCTCTCTGCCACTCCCCCGTGGCTTTGTCAAGGGGGCTTTTGAGAAAAGGTCTGCAGGCTGCAGCAGGGATCATCGGCAGCGGGGTGGGCCTCCGACTCTGAGATAATATGCGAGGGGACCCCGAGATTTTGACTGCCTAGGGGCCTCCACTAGGTTTAATCCGGCACTGATAGGTATACTGTATAGCTTTCATATGGCATCAATGTGGCATTAGCTTCTCCTTTATGCACACAGTATACGTCTCAAGAATAATGGATGCTCCCATGATAAAGTCGACAAAGTCACACGCTTTGCAAGATAAAACAGAAAGCGATGCAAAATAAGGAACGATGGACTTAAATTCACACAACACGCACAAATACTGTCGTGTCACAACTGTGCCATCGAATCACGGTTTATACCAAATCCAGCAAGGGGCTTTCATGAGGTTGCCGGATCCGGGTTTGGGGAACCCTTGGAGCTTTGGGAATGGAGCCGGAGGAGGACAAGGACCTCAGTGGGGTAAAATGTCATAGAATCTGCCCTTCAAAGCATCAGTTCTCTCCAGGGGAGCTGTTCTCTGTAGTCTGGTGATGAACTGTGATTCCAGCGGATCCCCAGGTCCCACCTGCAGGCTGGCATCCATTTTTTTGTCCCCTCCCAAACACTGGTAGAGGACGGGGGTGGGGTAGGGTCACCAGTTCTAGGTTGGGAAAGTCTTGGAGATTTGGGATTGACGATGACCTCAGTGGCATATAATGCCACAGAGTCCTCCTTTTCAAGGGTAGAATTCTAACAGGAGCAACTTTGCATATTAGGCCACACCCCCTGATGTAGCCAATCCTCCAGGAGCTTACTAAGCTCTTATTACAGGACCTACTGTAAGCTCCAGGAGGATTGGCTACATCGGGGTGTGTGGCCTAATATGCAAAGGAGCTCCTGCTAGAATTCCACCCCTGCTCCTTCCAAAGCATCCATTTTCTCCAGAGGAACTGATCTCTGTATACTGGAGATGTAATTCCAGAGGATTCCCAGGTCCAAGCTGGAGACTGGCAACCGTAGGCTTTCAAGGCAAGGGAGAAATGGAGGTGGTTTGCCATCACCTTCCTCTGTACCATCTTCCTTGATGAACACATGAAACTGCCATGCACCAAATCAGACCCGTGGTCCATCAAGGTCAGTATTGTCTACTCGGACTGGCAGCAGATCTCCAGAGTCTCAGGCTGAGCTCTTTCCCATCATTTCCTACCTGGTCCCTTTTTTTAAAAAAAATGGAAATGCTGGGGTTTGAACCTGGGACCTTCTGCATGCTGAGCAGAAGCTCCACCACTGAGCCACCCAAGCTCTGACCCTTCCCCTCAACTTCTGATATCTGAAGCTTGCCTTCCATCCCAGTTCATACCAGGGAGAAGCAAAATCAGCATGAGGATTTTCAATTAAAAAGAGAGAGAGAGAGAGAAACATTCAGAACTATCCTTGGACACTGCTACACTCCAGAGTTTGTCCACTACCTTCCTGTCCAGGGAATGCTATGACTGACCAGGGCAGAGAGAGAGGGAGGGAGGGAGAGAGAGGGAGGGAGAGAGGAGGAGAGGGAGAGAGGGTGAGAGGGAGGGAGGGAGGGAGAGGGAGGAAGAGAGAGAGAGGGAGAGAGAGAGGGGGAGAGGGAGGGAAAGAGGGAGGAAGAGAGAGAGAGGGAGAGAAAGAGGGAGAGAGAGAGGGAGGGAGAGAGGGAGGAAGAGAGAGAGAGGGAGGGAGGGAGAGAGGGGGGAGAGAGGGAGAGAGAGGGGGAGGGAGGGAAAGGGAGGAAGAGAGAGGGAGGGAGGGAGAGAGGGGGGAGAGAGGAGAGGGGGAGGGAGAGAAAGAGAGAGGGGGAGAGGGAGGAAGAGAGAGGGAGGGGAAGAGAGAAAGAGAGAGAGGGGAGAGGGAGGAAGAGAGAGAGAGGGAGAGAGAGAGGGGGGAGAGAGAGGGAGAGAGAGAGGGAGGGAGAGAGAGAGGGAGGGGGAGAGAAGAAGAGAGGGAGGGAGAGAGGGAGGGGGAGAGAGGGAGAGGGGAGAGAGAGAGAGAGGGAGGGAGAGGAGGGAGAGAGAGAGAGAGGGAGGGAGAGAGGGAGGAGAGAGAGAGGGAGGAAGAGAGAGGGAGGGGAGAGAGGGAGGGAGAGAGGGAAGAGAGAGAGAGGAAGAGAGAGAGGGAGGGAGGGAGAGAGAGGGAGGGAGGGAGAGGGAGGAAGAGAGAGGGAGAGGGAGGGAGGGAGGGAGAGGAAGAGAGGGAGGGAGAGAGAGGGAGGGAGAGAGGGAGGGAGAGGAAGAGAGAGAGAGGGAGAGAGAGAGAGAGGAGGGGAGCGAGAGAGATAGATACTCTTTCTGACAACTGCTTGCATGGTACTTGGTGACAAGGTACAAACTTAGCTAATTCTGAGAGGTCCTCCTAAGTGGTTTGTTACTTAGTAACAGGGGGGGGGGGAAAGTGCCAGTATGAATAGTCTTCAGGAAAACACTTCAAAGTATACAGATTCTTGCAACTGGGGATGGGAAGGGAAAAGCATCAGAATGTGTGCATGTTTTAAATCCAGCATCTGCAATTAGACCTTCTCTGTCAGCGCACTACAACAATTAAATCCATCTTGGGGTTTTTTTCTGCTCTTTTTTTTAAAAATTGCATTTAAAAAAGCCTAAAAAGGGAGCCTTGGCCAGGCACCTATGTACTATGTAGCTCTTGGCACCTTATTCCACGTGGAGCTTTATGAGAGGGCGTATTGAATATGACGTACAAACATTTAATGTGTCTGCTGCAGATTTACTGTGGTTTCATCATTTTGAGTGAGTTTTTATGCAAGCCAAAGAGGTCCCCAAAAATTAGCCCAGAAGGTTTAGGAAACAAGAAGCCAAGCTGTAGCTGATGAAGAGAACAGTGTCTCATGAAAGCTCATATTCTGCACTCTGACGTTCAGGCCTCGGATTCAGCAGGAGCTCACAGGAGCCCAGCTCCTGACCCTTTCTGAGGGTTCCCCCTCCTCCACCCCACCTTGTCCGTTGAATAGTAATTGCAGCTGCATAACAATCCCTGGATGAGCTCCACCGCCTATTTTTCTACAAAGCAACCCCTGCTAACATTGATAGCCCAGGCAAGCCTGATCTCGTCAGATCTTGGAAGCCGAGGCAGGGTCAACTCTGGCAAGTGCTTGGATGGGAGACCTCCTTGGAATACCAGCAGTCGCGAGGGCAGGGGCAGGTTTTATTCAGCCACCTCTCTGAATATCCTCCAGGCCCATTACCCTCTCACTATGGGGAGAGGGGAATCTAAATACATTTTCCTCTGACCTATCCAGACGAGCCCAATCTCATCGGATCTCAGAGGCTAAGCAGAGTCAACCCTGAGTACTACTTAGACAGAAGTCCACCAAGGAAGTCCAGGGTCAGTACGCTCCGATCAGGCCCACGAGCAATTCACTGTCACCTGTTTCCCTTTCTCTTTCTTGCGTCCTTTGGTGTCACAGTTCGCTCTGCCCGGCTGGCTCAATCACACAGGAGCTACAGAGCAAAGCCTCTGCTTTCTCCGTTGGCTGACCAGCACACGAAGCAACTTATGTACAAAAGCTCGCAATGCCCAGCCATTTCATATTTCCCCCTGAGTCTGAGGCTCAAAGCATTGACCGTGAGATTTCTGTAATGAATGTCAATAAATCACAAGTAGGTTGGCGACTTACAGACACACACCTGAACAACACCTGAACAGCATACTCAAGATTGCTACAGCACAGACGCTCTCTCCAGATTTTGATGCGGTAATTCAGAGCAAGAGGTCTCAGTTATCAGAAACTGTTTAACCAACAAAATATTGCAAGAGTCCTTCATGTTTTAAGCATATTTTAAGCTTCTTTTTTTTTAAACCCTTTATGTTTGTCTGCATCCTTTATAAAGTTTATATCTCCGCTACCTGGCATTACATCTTATGACGCATATGGCCCAGTCTGACAAGGTCTTCTTTATGTCACATCCATCCCTCATAACAAATGAGTTCAAACCCCCTAATACAGATCGAATGCCGCCAAAGACGGAACGTTTCCCCACCCACACTCACCTGTCTCCGACAGCAACTTCGTTGCTTCCAGCACCTTCTCTGTGTAAACCCCGGCTTCGTAGTTTTCCATCTCTGCATTAATTATATGGATGACTCTGGCTGCCCGCCCTCGGATGGCGCCTGCGGTCCTGTCCAGCGTGTCAACATCTCCCTCCTGCAGCGCTATCACACATTTATTGACGTCTTCCAGAATGTGGTTTTCTGCACAAAAGAACATGGCGATTGTTATTCATCAAGGACTTATTGAGGCACTGCTCAACAAATCCCAGGTGCTAGGCACCTGCAGATGTCACCGCGGCACCTTGTGTTTTAACCCTGGTTGTAGAGTCTCTTAGTATTTCTCAGCGGAAGTACAAAGGTCTGGATCCCAACTTTTTCTTTCCTACTGAAAAATGCAGGAAAGGGTTCTGCAAAGAAGAAGATGATATTGGATTTATATCCCGCCCTCCACTCTGAAGAGTCTCAGAGTGGCTCACAATCTCCTTTACCTTCCTCCCCCACAACAGACACCCTGTGAGATAGATGAAGATATTGGATTTATATCCCACCCTCCACTCTGAAGAGTCTCAGAGCGGCTCACAATCTCCTTTACCTCCCTCCCCCACAACAGACACCCTGTGAGGTAGATGAAGATATTGGATTTATATCCCACCCTCCACTCTGAAGAGTCTCAGAGCGGCTCACAATCTCCTTTACCTTCCTCCCCCACAACAGACACCCTGTGAGGTAGATGAAGATATTGGATTTATATCCCACCCTCCACTCTGAAGAGTCTCAGAGCGGCTCACAATCTCCTTTATCTTCCTCCCCCATAACAGACACCCTGTGAGGTGGTTGGGGCTGAGAGGGCTCTCACAGCAGCTGCCCTTTCAAGGACAACCTCTGCCAGAGCTATGACTAACTCAAGGCCATTCCAGCAGGTTCAAGTGGAGGAGTGGGGAATCAAACCCGGTTCTCCCAGATAAGAGTCCGCACACTTCACCACTACACCAAACTGGCTCTCTTACAAAGCATTCTTACTACTCAAAAGGCCATGTTTGGGATCATGCTAACTGCAAAGACAAAAGCTATGTGCCATGGGAGCAGTGTTCCCTCTAGGCTGAGTTAGCGTGAGCTAGGTTGCAGATTTTTAGCCTCCAGCTCACACATTTTTGTCTTAGCTCAGGAAAAACAGCCCCAGAGCTCACTAATTTATGCAGGAGCTCACAACTTTAATGCCAGTAGCACACAGAGTAGCATTTTTGCTCACACGACTCTGCAGCTTAGAGGGAATATTGCATGGGAGCTATAATAAGAAAGGGATTGGGTGAGTGAGAGAGGCACCTAGATCCAACTCAAAACACATCTATCATTTTGCAGCTGAACATTTTTGTTGTAGTTATAAAGAAAAAAATGAATATCCATGAAATTCTTGTCATCACTTGTTTCTATGAAAATTCACATTATACCGTCCAGTGGTGGTGAATGCCCAATATATGAGAAACTGCCTCATCAGACCATCACTCCATCGATGTCAGTATTGTCTACTCCGACTGGCAGTGGCAAAGGTTTTTCTTATCACCTACAACTTTAACTGGGAATTCCAGGGATTGAACCTGGGACGCTTGGGGCTCTTTAGCTTGGAGAAACGTCGACTGCGGGGTGACATGATAGAGGTTTACAAGATGATGCCTGGGATGGAGAAAGTAGAGAAAGAAGTCCTTTTCTCCCTTTCTCACAAAACAAGAACTCGTGGGCATTTGATGAAATTGCTGAGCAGACAGGTTAAAACGGATAAAAGGAAGTCCTTCTTCACCTAAAGGGTGATTAACATGTGGAATTCACTGCCATAGGAGGTGGCGGCGGCCACAAGCATAGCCAGCTTCAAGAGGGGGTTAGATAAAAATATGGAGCAGAGGTCCATCAGTGGCTATTAGCCACAGTGTGTGTGTATATTTATATATATATATATATATATATATATATATATATATATATATATATATAAATAATTATTTTTGGCACTGTGTGACACAGAGTGTTGGACTGGATGGGCCATTGGCCTGATCTAACATGGCTTATCTTATGTTCTTATGTTCTGCAAGCCAAGCAGATGTTCTACCACTAAGCCGTGGCCCTATACTACAACATTTTTGACATGGCTTTCATAAAATCATGGATCAGTTAGGTTTAGGTTTTGTTGGTAGTGATAATGAGAAAAATGTGGCCATTCAAATACAAAACCCTGAAAGCTGAAAAATAAGCCTGGCTCCTAAATTTTTGCACTAGCATCTACACTACAGCCAAAGAAAAATTGTTGAGGGGCGGGCTATTTTATGGTGGAGAAGCATGCTGACATCTCTAACTCTCTTGATCGGTTCTTTCTTCATATGGATCTCAACAGCCTCATTCTCAAAAGGCATGAATCTCAAAAGGTGCTTTGACTAGCAGAAAAGGGAGGGGGAGATTTTCTCAGAATGCCCCCTTCACCATAGACCCCATTTTTTCTCCCTGCTGGTCTTAAGAGATCTCTTTCATGGAAACAGCATTTGGGGGGGAGTTCATTGGACAAGGAAGAATATGTGAAAAATCCTTCCCTTCCACCAGCAAAAGTCCAACTCAATGACTCCTGGCATAGAAGATGGGCTGCATGTGGACTGAATCCATAGATGAACACATTTTTTCAACAGGGAAGGGAGCTGTGGCTCAGTGGTAGAGCATCCGATTTACATGCAGAAGGTCCCAGGTTCAATCACTGGCATCCTCAGTTAATGAAGAAGAAGAAGACTGCAGATTTATACCCCACCCTTCTCTCTGAATCAGAGACTCAGTGGCTTACAATCTCCTACATCTTCTCCTACATCTCCTACATCTCCTCCTACATCTTCTCCCCCCACAACAGACACCCTGTGAGGTGGGTGCGGCTGAGAGAGCTCTCACAGAAGCTGCCCTTTCAAGAACAACTCCTGCAAGAGCTATGGCTGACCCAAGGTCATTCCAGCAGCTGCAAGTGGAGGAGTGGGGAATCAAACCCGGTTCTCCCAGATAAGAGTCTGCACACTTAACCGGTACACCAAACTGGCTAAAGAAAGTGTCAGGCAGGAGATGATGTGAAAGACTTCGGCCCGACACCCCCTGGACAGCTGCTTTCAGTCTAAGTAGACAATACTGACTTCGATGGACCAAGAGTTGGATTTGGTATAAGGGCAGCCATACGCCTTGCGTCCTCTGTATCCCAATGTACAAGACGGTGCTGAAGAGAAGTGCAATTGTGCACACTGTAAAGTGTAGCTGTGTACACAGTAGGGTTGCCAATCCCCAGGTGGGGGCAGGGGATCCCCCGGTTTGCAGGCCCTCCCCCCGCTTCAGGGTCGTCAGAAAGCGGGGGGAGGGGAGGGAAATGTCTGCTGGGAACTGTATTATTCCCTATGGAGATTTATTCTCATAGAAAATAATGAATTGATCTGCAGCTCTGGGGGGCTGTTTTTTTGAGACAGAGGCACCAAATTTTCAGTTCAGCATCTAGTGCCTCTCCCCAAAATACCCCCCAAGTTTCAAAAAGATTGGACCAGGGGGTCCCATTCTATGAGCCCCAAAAGAAGGTGCCCCTATCCTTCATTATTTCCTATGGAAGGAAGGCATTGAAAAGGTGTGCCGTCCCTTTAAATGTTATGGCCGGAACACCCTTTGGAGTTCAATTATGCTTGTCACACCCTTGATCTTGGCTCCGCCCCTAATGTCCCCTGGCTTCACCCCCAAAGTCTCCTGGCTCCACCCCCAAAGTCCCCAGATATTTCTTAAATTGAGAGCCAGTTTGGTGTAGTGGTTAAGTGTGTGGACTCTTATCTGGGAGAACCAGGTTTGATTCCCCACTCCCAGCTGCTGGAATGGCCTTGGGTTAGCCAGAGCCCTGGCAGAGGTTGTCCTTGTGCAAGGGCAGCTGCTGTAAGAGCTCTCTTAGCCCCACCCACCTCACAGGGTGTCTGTTGTGGGGGAGGAAGGTAAAGGAGATTGTGAGCCACTCTGAGACTCTTCGGAGTGGAGGGCGGGATATAAATCCAATATCTTCATCTACCTCACAGGGCGTCTGTTGTGGGGTGGGGGGAGGTAAAGGAGATTGTGAGCCGCTCTGAGACTCTTCGGAGTGGAGGGCGGGATATAAATCCAATATCTTCATCTACCTCACAGGGGGTCTGTTGTGGGGGAGGAAGGTAAAGGAGATTGTGAGCCGCTCTGAGACTCTTCGGAGTGGAGGGCGGGATATAAATCCAATATCTTCATCTACCTCACAGGGTGTCTGTTGTGGGGGGGGGAGGTAAAGCAGATTGTGAGCCGCTCTGAGACTCTTCGGAGTGGAGGGCGGCATATAAATCCAATATCTTCATCTACCTCACAGGGGGTCTGTTGTGGGGGAGGAAGGTAAAGGAGATTGTGAGCCGCTCTGAGACTCTTCGGAGTGGAGGGCAGGATATAAATCCAATATCTTCTTCTTCTTCTTCTTAAATTGGACTTGGCAACTCTAGTACACAGAGAAGCACACGGGATAAATATTTGGCTGCACTGGCCCATCGTGGAAGGACAGACGCCTCACCAGCACAATATTCTACTCCAGCATTCAGCCTGATGGCAGTGCTTCTGGGAGGCAAACCGGAGTGCATGATAATAACCCGAAAGGCAGACGCTCAACACCCGGGGCTCGCATCAAGCGAAGAGGAACTCCGCTGAGTGCAGTGGTGGGAACGCTGGTTACCATGACGCCCAGTCCCCCTCAGCACCAGCCTAGCCTTCATTATTTTCATCAGCCTTGAGTTAATTTTATTCTTTTTTTCAAAACCAGCAAATCCTCCTTAAGAGAGAGAGAAAAAAAAAGCAAATCGCGCACTCGGGGGAAATTATGCATTCCACTTGACTTATTTTGCATAAGCTCACTTTATTTGAATACTCGGGCCTGTCTCAGGAGTTTATGGGCAATTTCAGGGGGTTTTGCTTTGTTTTGTATGCGTTGGAATGCGGTGTGATAGCAGGAAGGGTTTGATAATAATTGAGGCCTCCCCCTGCCCAAAGGGATTGAAATATACAGATTTTGGCAATGGGGGAGGCAGTAGAGAGACAGATGAATGTGACATTTGGGAGAGAGCAAAGCGAAGGGGTCTGAGAGGGCAAAGGTCGTAGCTAGGTGGTAGAACAGAGGGTGCAGACACCCATTTGCAATAGCGCTGCCACAACTTTGAGAACCCGACACTTAAATAGGGTTACCCAGGAATTTTTTTGTAGCAGGAATTCCTTTGCATGTCAGACCCCTGAAGTAGCCAATCTTCAAGGAGCTCACAGTAGGCCCTGTAATAAGAGTCCTGTAAGCTCTTGGAGGATTGGCTACATCAGGGGGTGTGGCCTAAGGTGCAAAAAAGTTCCTGCTACAAAAAAAAAAAGCCCAGGGGTTATCATAGCTTGAAAAACAACAGAGGACGTATTTTCTGACTACTTCAAACAAGCGTTCGCTACGGCAAATCTCGTTTTAAATAGCCCCAGAGCCATTCCGGCTGACTTGGTGTCAGGGTGTGTGGCCTAATATGCAAATGAGTTCCTGCTGGGCTTTTTCTGCAAAAAACCCCGTGTGAAACAATGGTGATGTAAGGGGGTGTGGCCTAAATGCAAATGAGTTCCTGCTGGGCTTCTTTTTAAAAAGGCCAGAATAGCCCTAAAACCTTGGCAATTGGTGCAGAATAGGAATAGGAATCCAACCCCAAAAGAGGACAATTTCATCAGGGTTTTTTTTGTTTAAAGAGAGAACCCAAAAAAGAATGGACACACAAAAAAAGAGGACATGTCCTCTAAAAAGAGGACACATAGGCTGATGACAGATGGGCTTTTAAAGCCGCCCGGGGCGGGGCGGGGGGCAGGCGGACCAGAAAAAAGCATCCACATGCGCACATCTGCCTCTTGTCCCCGGCTTGCCGGGAACCGGCTCAAAAAGGCACCACTTTGAGAGCAGTGCCTTTTCGCTGGGGCGCTTCTGAGGCACCTCCCTGGCTATCTCTGGGGAACTCCCCAGGGAACTGCAGATGGGACTCGTGAGTGTTCCAGATGCTTCCCGGGCACTCACGGCCCACTCTTTTCCGAGCGCCATCCGGAATCTCCAGGGTGCTCTTATTTCCACCTGGCTCTCTTGGGGGCAGCTTCACCCCCCCCCACACACACCCACAACCTGCCGTCTGTTATCAGCCAATGTAACCCTAAATTAAATATTACACTGGAGAGCACACTTTCTTTGTTTATGTACATGGGGTATTTCTATGCCAACTCTTCAAAGTCCTGCCCGAGGCGGCTTCACATGCGAAGGACTGGTAAGGACTTTCAGGGGGCATCTTTTTTTCCCTGCACCCCTCCCTTCTCCATTACTTATTTTTTCCTTTCTCCTGGCAGCCCCCAAATCGGCTCCCATTTTCCTACTTCTTTTTCTGCTTCCCACTCAACAGCCAACCTACCTTTTATCAGTCCCGTATCGTCAACTATATATAGAGCCCCGTGGCGCAGAGTGTTAAAGCTGCAGTACTGCAGTCCTAAGCTCTGCTCATGACCTGAGTTCGATCCCCGGCGGAAGCTAGGTTTTCAGGCAGCCGGCTCGAGGTTGACTCAGCCTTCCATCCACCTGAGTTCAATCCCTGGCAGAAGCTAGGTTTTCAGGCAGCCGGCTCGAGGTTGACTCAGCCTTCCATCCTTCCGAGGTCGGGAAAAGGAGTACCCAGCTTGCTGGGGGGAAAGTGTAGAGGACTGGGGAAGGCAATGGCAAACCACCCTGTGAAAAGTCTGCCGTGAAAACGCTGTGAGAGCAACGTCACCCCAGAGTCGGAAACGACTGGTGCTTGCACAGGGGACCTTTCCTTTTTCCTATCTTCAACTATATATATTTTTAAAAAGTTTACGCTCCACATTTCTCCACAAAGGATACCCAAAGCAGCGTAGAGTCTTCTTCTCATAAGAACATAAAAAGACCCCTGATGGCTCAGGCCAGTGGTCCCTTTAGTCCAGCGATCCCCAACCCTTTTGGCACTAGGGACCGGTTTTCCGGAAGATGATTTTTCTATGGATGGGAGGAGGGGGGGGAGGGGCCATGGTTTCAGGATGATACAACTGTGCACTTCAGGTCTATTAATTTGGTGTAGTGGTTAAGTGTGCGGACTCTTATCTGGAGAACCAGGTTTGATTCCCCACTCCTCTACTTGCACCTGCTGGAATGGCCTTGGATCAGCCATAGCCCTGGCAGAAGTTGTCCTTGAAAGGGCAGCTGCTGTGAGAGCCCTCTCCAGCCCCACCCACCTCACAGGGTGCCTGTTGTGGGGGGAGGGAGATAAAGGAGATTGTGAGCCGCTCTGAAACTCTTCAGAGTGGAGAGCAGGATATAAATCCAATATCTTCATCTACCTCACAGGGTGTCTGTTGTGGGGGAGGGAGATAAAGGAGATTGTGAGCCGCTCTGAGACTCTTCAGAGGGGAGGGCAGGATATAAATCCAATATCTTCATCTACCTCACAGGGTGTCTGTTGTGGGGGAGGGAGATAAAGGAGATTGTGAGCTGCTCTGAGACTCTTCGGAGTGGAGGGCAGGATATAAATCCAATATCTTCATCTACCTCACAGGGTGCCTGTTGTGGGGGGAGGAAGGTAAAGGAGATTGTGAGCCGCTCTGAGACTCTTCAGAGGGGAGGGCAGGATATAAATCCAATATCTTCATCTACCTCACAGGGTGTCTGTTGTGGGGGAGGAAGGGAAAGGAGATTGTGAGCCGCTCTGAAACTCTTGGAGTGTAAAGTGGGATATAAATCCAATGTCATCGTCTTATTATTACTACATTGTAATATACAGGGGTTGTTTTGTAAAGAAATAGGTGGTGGAGCCCATCCAGGGATTGCTATGCGGCTGCAATACTATTCTATTCCTAAGATGATCCTTTAACACGAGTCACTGGGGAAGAACCTTGGCCCTTCTAGCAAAGCAGCCGCAGCCGCTCTCTAATAGGGACAGCGCAGTTGGCCAAGAGGACGCTGCTTCTCTCCAGCTGGTATCGGCAAAGAGCATACTGCTCGAAGCTGCCAAATGGATCATGTCCGCTTGGAACCACTGGAGCGAAGGACGAGGTTCAAGGTGAACAGATGGCCTCAGAAAAAAGGTGGGCCTCTCTCCCTGACCTCTTCGATTGGGCAGGGGTCCGCCAAAGCCCAAAGCTGCTTCAGAACGTGCGTTTTCATTTCAGTTTGGGTTTTGTGCACACAATTTAACATGTGTCGTTGAACGCCGGCCACCAAATTGATTGCAAACACCTCGCAACTCTTTTCAAACTGCTTATACTGCCCGTCGCGCTTTAAATTGTTATTTTAAAGGGGTGTTTTTTTGGGTGGGAGGGGAACAGAACACGAGCCCATTTAAAGACTGACCCCTGATTATGAACTTGACCGCAGAAGTACTTATCTCGTGTGATTTCAAATAGATTGAACGCCAGCTGGACCTTCTGGGGATTCGTTAACGGGAAGGCTTGATTGGCTCATTTGACTGAACCGTTAATTGCATCTCTGCTCTTAAGAGCTATCTTTGACAAGCCGAGCCCTCAGCTTCAAGGGCTCGTGCACATCCTCGTGCAAGCGAATGCCGTTCCTCCCACTGTGCAGGGTTTTGAGGACGTGGGTCCCCTTTCCCCTGTGGACATAATGCCAAGTGTGACATAAGGTCACATCTTGCGCTTCAGACTTTTCTTACATTTTGAGCCCTTCTTTTTGGTGTTGATGTATATATGCAGGGCTTTTTTGTAGAAAAAGCTCAGCAGGGACTCATTTGCATATTAGGCCACACCCCCAACAGCACCGGGAGTGATGGTCGGGGAGTGTGGCCTAATATGCAAATGAGTCTGGGAGTGACATCACCGGGAGTGATGTCACCAGTTCAGTAGCTCACTTCCTGCATATTAACACAGAACAGTGCAGTGCCATCAGCTGCATTTTGTGGATGTGTGTTCTCACACAGCCCACTGAGAGGCCTTGTCCCCCCCCACCCAAAACACAACTGGGGAGAGAGAGCCCCGTGTGGTGGAGTGCGCAGCAGCAGGCTCACTTTTCCCAGGAGGCAGCTTCACGTCTCTCGCTCTCTTCGCAAGCCTGTTGGAGGCTGGAGGCAGCAGAGAGGACAGAGAGCACAGTCTGGGAGGGTGTGGCTGCCTAGTGCCTTCCCTCTGCCCGAGACCCTTTTTTTTTTTGAGCCGGAGCCCTGGCCAAGCCAACCTGAACTGTGCTTCTGCTCAAAAAAAAAAAGCAGGGCTTATTTTGAGCAGGAATGCACAGGAACTCAGTTCCAGCTGGCTTTGGCCTAACATGCACATGAGTTCTTGCTGGGCTGTTTCTACAAAAAAAAGCCCTGCTTGAAACGATAGTAGCGTCAGGGGATGTGGCCTAATATGCAAATGAGTTCCTGCTGGGCTTTTCCTTTAAAAATACACAGAGAGGGCTTTTTCTGAACACGAACGTAGAGGAACGGAGTTCCAGCTGGCTTGGTGTTGGGGGTGTGGCCTAATATGCAAATGAGTTCCTGCTGGGCTTTTCCTCTAAAACACACACACAGAGGGCTTTTTCTGAACACGAACATACAGGAACAGAGTTCCGGCTGGCTTGGTGTCAGGGGGTGCCTAATATGCAAATGAGTTCCTGCTGGGCTTTTCCTTAAAAAAACCTACACACAGAGGGCTTTTTCTGAACACGAATGTACAGGAACGGAGTTCCGGCTGGCTTGGTGTCAGGGGTGTGGCCTAATATGCAAATGAGTTCCTGCTGGGCTTTGCCTACCCCAAAAGCCTGGAAGTCATGGTTGAATTCTGGTGACCCCTGCTAGGGGCTTAGACATTTAGCGAGGTAGCTTCTATTTCCTGCCTTTGCATCCTGGCCCTGGTAGTACTTGGAAGTCTCCCATCCGAGTACTTGAGAGGGTGTGCCCCGCTTAGCTTCTGAGATCTGACGAGATGCGTCTCGCCTGGGCTGTTCAGGTCAGGGCTCACCAAGACCAGACCCTTCTGAAAATCAGTTGGATACTTCGTTGGCCTTGCTGTGGCTGTTCAACAAGTTGCAGCACAATTGGCTTTTCCCGCCGGTGTGCTCTAACGCAGCTCGACTGAGTTCCAACACCCCTCTACCTTGCTGCCTAACTCTTTTGCTCAGAGAACAATTGTTTGCCTACACAATGAGCTCGCCCACAAGTTATACGAAGGGGTCATAAATAAATGCTGGGTTTTGATTCAGCCTTACAATTGGGTGTTTGTCAAAATATCTCTGAGACACCAATGGACACCGATCAGTTTCTGCTCTCAGCTTCTTTAGGAAAGCAGAATCGTGCAATAAATGAAGGCGGGGGTGGCCAGACGGTGGCTCTTTCTCACATATTGTGTGGCTCTCGAAGCCCCCACCTTCCCATCGGCTGGCTTGGAGAGTGACCCAGACTGCACTCCTTAATATTTTGCGGTTGCCTCCACTTCTTGTGGCAACTGCCACAAGAAACGACATCTTTAAAAATCCGCACAGCTAATCAAATACTCAATGACTCACTGGGGAGGGATGGTGGCTCAGCGGTAGAGCATCTGCTTGGTAAGCAGAAGGTAAACAGCTTGGTAAGCAGAAGCTGAATGCATTTTTTGCCTCCGTCTTCACTGTAGAAGACGAGAACTTTTGCCCGCCCCAGAACCACTAATTTTGGAAGGGGTGTTGAAAGACCTGAGTCAGATTGAGGTGACAAATGAAAAGGTCCTACAACTGATAGACAAATTAAAAACTAATAAGTCACCGGGTCCGGATGGCATACATCCGAGAGTTCTGAAGGAACTCAAAGTTGAACTTGTGGATCTTCTAACAAAAATCTGTAATCTTTCATTGAAATCTGCCTCCATTCCTGAGGACTGGAAGGTAGCAAATGTCACCCCCATCTTTAAAAAAGGTTCCAGA
This sequence comes from Heteronotia binoei, assembly GCF_032191835.1. Taxonomy (NCBI): domain Eukaryota; kingdom Metazoa; phylum Chordata; class Lepidosauria; order Squamata; family Gekkonidae; genus Heteronotia; species Heteronotia binoei. Next base: position 114,741,170 of record NC_083231.1, read on the forward strand.
GGAGATCCGGGAAATTACAGGCCAGTCAGTCTGACTTCAATACCGGGAAAGTTGGTAGAAACCATTATCAAGGACAGAATGAGTAGGCACATTGATGAACACGGGTTATTGAGGAAGACTCAGCATGGGTTCTGCAAGGGAAGATCTTGCCTCACTAACCTGTTGCACTTCTTTGAGGGGGTGAACAAACATGTGGACAAAGGAGACCCGATAGATGTTGTTTACCTTGACTTCCAGAAAGCTTTTGATAAAGTTCCTCATCAAAGGCTCCTTAGAAAGCTTGAGAATCATGGAGTAAAAGGACAGGTCCTCTTGTGGATCAAAAACTGGCTGAGTAATAGGAAGCAGAGAGTGAGTATAAATGGGCAGTCTTCGCAGTGGAGGACGGTAAGCAGTGGGGTGCCACAGGGCTCGGTACTGGGTCCCATGCTCTTTAACTTGTTCATAAATGATTTAGAGTTGGGAGTGAGCAGTGAAGTGGCCAAGTTTGCAGATGACACTAAATTGTTCAGGGTGGTGAGAACCAGAGAGGATTGTGAGGAACTCCAAAGGGATCTGTTGAGGCTGGGTGAGTGGGCGTCAACGTGGCAGATGCGGTTCAATGTGGCCAAGTGCAAAGTAATGCACATTGGGGCTAAGAATCCCAGCTACAAATACAAGTTGATGGGGTGTGAACTGGCAGAGACTGATCAAGAGAGAGATCTTGGGGTCATGATAGATAACTCACTGAAAGTGTCAAGACAGTGTGCGTTTGCAATAAAAAAGGCCAATGCCATGCTGGGAATTATTAGGAAGGGAATTGAAAACAAATCAGCCAGTATCATAATGCCCCTGTATAAATCGATGGTGCGGTCTCATTTGGAGTACTGTGTGCAGTTCTGGTCGCCGCACCTCAAAAAGGATATTATAGCTTTAGAGAAGGTGCAGAGAAGGGCAACTAGAATGGTTAAAGGGCTGGAGCACTTTCCCTATGAAGAAAGGTTGAAACGCTTGGGACTCTTTAGCTTGGAGAAACGTCGACTGCGGGGTGACATGATAGAGGTTTACAAGATAATGCATGGAATGGAGAAGGTAGAGAAAGAAGTACTTTTCTCCCTTTCTCACAATACAAGAACTCGTGGGCATTCGATGAAATTGCTGAGCAGACAGGTTAAGACGGATAAAAGGAAGTACTTCTTCACCCAAAGGGTGATTAACATGTGGAATTCACTGCCACAGGAGGTGGTGGCGGCCACAAGTATAGCCACCTTCAAGAGGGGTTTAGATAAAAATATGGAGCATAGGTCCATCAGTGGCTATTAGCCACAGTGTATGTGTGTATATAACATTTTTTGCCACTGTGTGACACAGAGTGTTGGACTTGATGGGCCGTTGGCCTGATCCAACATGGCTTCTCTTATGTTCTTATGTCCCAGGTTCAATCCCCGGCATCTCCAACTAAAAAGGGTCCAGGCAAGTAGACGTGCAAGACCTCAGCTTGAGACCCTGGAGAGCTGCTGCCAGTCTGAGTCAGCAATACTGACTTGGATGGACCGAGGGTCTGATTCAGTAGAAGGCAGCTTCATATGTTCATAATGGCAGCCTTAAACTGGATAGCCCAGGCAAATCTGACCTCATCAGAAGTGAAGCAGGGTTGACTCTGGCAAATTCTTGGATGGCAAACCTCCCTGGAATACCAGCAGTCAGGAGGGCAGAGGCAGGCTGCCTTCCGCCACCTCTCTGAATATCCTCCAGGCCCCCAGTAGGGGTCAGTCACCAGAAGTCGTCATGACTTCCAGGTGCGTGCACGTGCGCACACACAATACGTGCCCCCCCCCCCAAGCCAGTCAGACGTCTTGCTGGGCAAAAAGCCCCAACTTACCCTGCTCATTTTCTGCAAGAAGAAAACAAAGTCGGCAGCCACCAGGTAAGGTGGCGACAGGTGTCATGGCACGCATGGACACCACATTGGGGGGGGGGGGGGGTTCCCTGCCTTACACTGCTGCAGGGCTTTTTTTGTAGCAGGAACTGCTTTGCGTATTAGGCTACACCCCCCTGATGGAGGCAATCCTTTAAAAGCTTACAGGGCTCTTCGTACAGGGCCTGCTGTAAGCTCCAGGAGGATTGGCTACATCAGGGGGTGTGGCCTAATATGCAAAGGAGGTCCTGCTAGAATTCCTTACAGGGCTCTTCGTACAGGGCCTGCTGTAAGCTCCAGGAGGACTGGCTACATCAGGGGTGTGTGGCCTAATATGCAAAGGAGGTCCTGCTTGAATTCCTTACAGGGCTCTTCATACAGGGCCTGCTGTAAGCTCCAGGAGGATTGGCTACATCAGGGGGTGTGGCCTCATATGCAAAGAAGGTCCTGCTAGAATTCCTTACAGGGCTCTTCGAACAGGGCCTGCTGTAAGCTCCAGGAGTATTGGCTACATCAGGGGGAGTGGCCTCATATGCAAAGGAGGTCCTGCTAGAATTCTTTACAGGGCTCTTCGTACAGGGCCTGCTGTAAGCTCTAGGAGGATTGGCTACATCAGGGGGTGTGGCCTAATATGCAAAGGAGGTCCTGCTAGAATTCCTTACAGGGCTCTTCGTACAGGGCCTGCTGTAAGCTCCAGGAGGATTGGCTACATCAGGGGGCGTGGCCTAATATGCAAAGGAGGTCCTACTACAAAAAACCCCCCTTCACTGCTATAAATAATAAATCCATCTAGATTTTTTCTTTTCTTTCTTTCTTTTTTTTGTGAGAGGCACCTGAGACAGAGAGGAAGTCGTCCACGGAAGTGATGTCGTCGACCGCCTCGGTGAGCACCCGGACTTGCTTCTCCCACTGGTCTTTGAAGACATCCATGTTGTCTTGGGCCACTTTGCTCTGAGGCCTGGCTGCCAACGTGAGCGCCGCATTGATGACCTATGAGTCAGAAACCAGCACTTATGAGCAACGGCAAAAAACAAAAAGAGAAAAGAAATAAGGCCCCCTTTTCTCCACGGAAAAGAACAAATTGATTAAAGAGTGCGTTAAATGCACAGCTGTGTGCTTTGATCGTTCTGTTCATTAAATGAGGCTCTGGATACAAATGCGTCCCCCCCCCCCTCTTCGCTATCTGGGCACAGCAATCAGCGATATAATGGAAAGCGTGAGACTCTAATCTTCGTACCAGGTGTTTTTCTGTGTCAAACACCTTATGCTCTCCAATGGCACAGAGGTTTCTTTCTGGCTTACCTGTGGGCACAGGCTGTCAATCTGGGTGGCCGCCATACGGACTAACTTGACTCCTTCTTCGTTATTGGAAATAGAACACGCCAAATTGGCAACCTGCAATTAAAACCGGTAGAATCTTAGGTCTGCGGCAACGCGGGTGGTTTCTCTCGCCGTTTTTAGGGGAAAGGACACACCTGGGGAGGGGAGAGGCGATTGCGCGTCAGCCTCCGATTTTTGTGAGCTCTGGAAACGTACGTCCTCTGCCTTCCGAGGAACAACCGAGGTCAAGCAAGAACAGAGAGCTGACCTGACATGGGATGTCTTTGTCCTTAGCGAGGGGGTTAGACAAACGGCTCGGTCAAATGGAAGCTGCGCAATCGCGGGCTTCGGAGCGTCATGGTGAAGAAAAGATCAAAATCCTTGTCAAGGCAAGGATGATCTTCTGACCTTCCTTTATATATATAAAAAAAATAATTTAATTTATATCCTGCCCTCCCCACCAAAGGCAGGCTCAGGGTGGCTCACAAACCAAGGGTCAACACAAACACATTAGTGTAACCGATACAATAAACAACAATTAATAATAATAATAATAATTTTTTATTTATACCCTGCCCTCCCCGCCGAGGCAGGCTCAGGGCGGCTTACAAGACATGATACATATGCCATGATATAACAACAAAATCAGAATAATAACAATTAAAATACAGTTCATAAATTTAAGTTCATTTAAATTAAATAAATAATCTAAAAACCAGTAAAACTTAATGGTGCTACAGTCTCAGTATATATAAAATGGCTTAATGTTATTGCCAAGGTTCCACCTTAAAAAGCAAGTTGGAAGAGGGCGGTTTTACAAGCCCTACGGAACTGATTAAGATCCCGTAGGGCCCGCACTTTCTCTGGCAGCTGGTTCCACCTTTGGGGTGCCATTATCGAAAAGGCCTGCTCCAGTGTTGTTTTTAGCTTGGCCTCCTTTGGCCCAGGGATTTTCAGAAGGTTTTGTGAACTAGATCTCAGTGCTCTCTGGGGAACATATGGAGAGTTTTATTATTAAAAACATAAAAACAATTTAAAACCATTGCGTGCGCCGCTATCATAATTCCAGGCAGCGATTTAAATTCTGGTGGTCAGCTATACTCAGAGGTCTCCGGATCGCCGTAGTGTAGAGAAATAGGCCATTGATGGTGTTCTAATGGGCCAGTCCCATTGCTGCAGATGTAGGGTTGCCAAGTCGAACCCCAGAAATATCTGGGGACTTTGGGGGTGGAGCCAGGAGACTTTGGGGGTGGAGCCAGGAGCCACTGGGGTGGAGCTAGGGGGAGGGGGGAAACAGCGCTGGGGAGCGTGGCGAGCCGCCCCGCAGCTGCCGCCTCTTCTCCGCTCGCCGTGCTGCTCCTCCAAGATGGGCTCAGCCTGAGCCCATCTCAGAGGAGCAGCCACGGCGAGCGGAGAAGAGGCGGCAGCGGCACGGCGGCCTCGCCCGCTCCACCTCTGGGGTGGAAGCGGAGGGGGTGTGTGGAGGCGGGCCGGGGGCGTGGCGAGCCGCAAGTCCGGGTCCTTAGAAGGGCCCGGATTCGTGGCTCGCCATGCTCCTGGCCTGCCTCCCCCTCCCCTGTGCTGCTGCCGTCTCTTGGCTGCTCCTCCGAGATGGGCTCAGCCTGGGCCCATCTCAGAGGAGCATCTGCGGTGGGCGGGGAGGGGGCGGCAGCGGTGCAGTGCGGCGAGGCGGCCTCCGGGCGACTCACCATGCTCCCTGGCGCCGTTTCCCCCCCTCTCCCCCCGCTTCCATTTTTTTGGGGAGCGGGGGAAGAGGGTGGAAATCCTGGGGTCCCCCGCCAGGGCGGGAGGGTTGGGAAACCTATGCAGATGTTACCATTCATGTAAATGCCTGGCGGAAGAGTGCCATTTTGCAGGCCCTGCGGAACTGTAAGAGCTCTCGCAGGGCCCTAACCTCCTCCGGCAACTCATTCCACCAGCTAGGGGCAACGACGGAAAAGGCCCTGGCTCTCATTGCTTTGAGCTTCACTTATCTGATGCTGGGGACTGTCAACAGGTTTGAGACCCGGACTGAAGTGCTCGCTGGGGCATGTGCAGGGGAAGGCAGTCCCTAAGGTATGTAGGACCCTAGCCACATAGGGCTTTAAAGGTAATGACCAGCACACCTTGAAGCAAATCCAGTACCCCATCGGTAGCCAGTGCAGCGCTTTCAGCACAGGTTGGATGTGTTCCCGTAAAGGAAACACAAAAAATCAGGTGCCAAAAAACAATGGCCAAAAAAAAGCACAGGCGGTCCATCAGTGGGGCCAGTACACTAGAAGCCTTCACACTGTTTCCTCCCACCAAGCACTAAGAGTACAGAGCATCCCTGCCCCAGGCATAAGAACATAAGAGAAGCCATGTTGGATCAGGCCAACAGCCCATCCAGTCCAAAACCCTGTGTCACATAAAAACATCAGAGAAGCCATGTTGGATCAGGCCAGTGGCCCATCCAGTCAAACGCTCTGTGTCACATAAGAACATAAGAGAAGCCCTGTTGGATCAGGCCGGTGGCCCCTCCAGTCCAACACTTTGTGTCACATAAGAACATAAGAGAAGCCCTGTTGGATCACGCCAGTGGCCCATCCAGTCCAACACTCTGTGTCACATAAGAACATCAGAGAAGCCATGTTGGATCAGGCCAATGGCCCATCCAGTCCAACACTCTGTGTCACATAAGAGAAGCCCTGTTGGATCAGGCCAGTGGCCCCTCCAGTCCAACACTTTGTGTCACATAAGAACATAAGAGAAGCCCTGTTGGATCAGGCCAGTGGCCCATCCAGTCCAACACTCTGTGTCACAAAAGAACATCAGAGAAGCCATGTTGGATCAGGCCAATGGCCCATCCAGTCAAACACTCTGAGTCACATAAGAACATAAGAGAAGCCCTGTTGGATCAGGCCAGTGGCCCATCCAGTCCAACACTCTGTGTCTCATAAGAACATAAGAGAAGACCTGTTGGATCAGGCCAGTGGCCCATCCAGTCCAACACTCTGTGTCTCATAAGAACATAAGAGAAGCCATGTTGGATCAGGCCAATGGCCCATCCAGTCAAACACTCTGTGTCACATAAGAACATAAGAGAAGCCATGTTGGATCAGGCCAGTGGCCCGTCCAGTCCAACGCTCTGTGTCACATAAGAACATAAGAGAAGCCATGTTGGATCAAGCCAACGGCCCATCCAGTCCCAACACTCTGTGTCACACAGTGGCCAAAAAATCAGGTGCCAAAAAACAATGGCCAAAAAAAAGCACAGGGGGTCCATCAGTGGGGCCAGCACACTAGAAGCCCTCACACTGTCCCCCCCCCCTCAAGCACCTCTGCCCCAGACAGAGAGTATGGGCGACCCTGCTACACTTCAAAAATGCTATGCCAGGCCTGGCACACACAAAATGGAGTCTGGCTTCACTTTGGTCAGTCTGACCCAGCTCTCAGTCACGCTGTGATCCGTAAGCACAGCACATTCGAGCCTTCAGTAATACAGCTCAAGATGCTTCTTCTTTGTCTCTGGCTAAGGTGTGGTCGCTGTGGAGAAAGCAAGCGCCTAGCTAATCTCATAATCTTCTCAGCCCCTGAGAAATGAACAGACTCAGGAAACTCCTTTTCTTTCTCTGCCCTCTCGTCAAACCTGTTGTCTTCTGTCAATAACACCTCCGGGTGTAGCTATATCAATATTGCCTGCCAACAACCTGTCTCCAGCTCCCCATCCTTCTGCTCTACCCCAAACACTAACTGCTCTTCTGCTCCCTTTTGAATCATCTTATTGCTCTGCTTAGTTTCATTCTTCTCCCAGCACCTTTCTAGAAATGAGCTATAAACACCGATTAGGCACACCCATCACATGGCTTCCTGAAAACCTTTGTCTCAGAAGAAGAATTGCGAATTTATACCACGCCTTTCTCTCAGAGACTCAGAGCGCCTTGCAATCTCATTATCTTCTTCCCCCACAACAGACACCCTGTGAGGCGGGTGGGGCTGAGGGAGCTCTGACAGAAGTTGCCCTTTCAAAGACAACCTCTGCCAGAGCTACGGCTGACCCAAAGCCATGCCAGCAGCTGCAAGTGGAGGAGTGGGGAATCAAACCCGGTTCTCCCAGATAAGAGTCCGCGCACTTAACCACTGCATCAAACTGACTCACAGCAAAACCTACCAACGTGCCTCTGTACACATTGTCTTGTAACCCAATAATCTATTCATACGATATTCTAAGGAACCTCCTGAATACCTATGCCTCAGAATATGTTTCTCCTTACTTAAGGAGGCCCTCTGGACATGCTCTGTGCGTCCTGCATTGGCACCTTCAAGACTCGAACCTCCAGACTCTGTCGGGTACCTCTGCAGTAGAGCGTGGGCCATTCTTCTGTCCTCCACGGACTTCCACTCACTGGAAAGCTAGCCATAAACTCCTTTTGCTCCACTAATCTCATCCCCGATCTTCTCCACCAAAATCCTATTTTCTGGTGTTCTTGTGTGTGTTAATATAATTGCGCGCGCGTGTGTGTTTATCGCATTATTATATTTTTAATAATTTTTTTCTTTACCAAAAATTGGTTGGGTCGTTTCCAAAATCTCTCTCTCTCCGAAGTTATTACTGGTAGACACTTTGTGGGTATTTCGCTCCTAAAGTTCTACCTGGGTCTTGCCCAGGGTTTTTTTTTTGGGGGGGGGGTGAGCAGAAACTCCTTTGCATATTAGGCCACACACCTCTGATGCAGTCAGTCCTCCAAGAACATTATTATTATTACTTTATTTATATTCCGCCCATTCCCCCATTTGGGGGCTCAGAGCGGAGTACAACATAAATAGTAATAAAATCACAATACAATCACAATCATAATAAAAACCAGTTACAACATTTAGTAAAGTACAACAGGATGGTCCAGCAAGATGACATAACAGAATAGTATAGCAGAATGGTACTACAGAAGAGCACAGAAGAATAGTACAGGGCTCTTCGTACAGGGCCTGCTGTAAGCTCCAGGGGGGTTGGCTACATCAGAGGGGTGTGACCTAATATGCAAAGGAGGTCCTGCTAGAATTCCTTACAGGGCTCTTCTTACAGGGCCTGCTGTAAGCTCCAAGGGGGTTGGCTACATCAGAGGGGTGTGGCCTAATATGCAAAGGAGGTCCTGCTAGAATTCCTTACAGGGCTTTTCGTACAGGGCCTGCTGTAAGCTCCAGGAGGATTGGCTACATCAGGGGGTGTGGCCTAATATGCAAAGGAGGTTCTGCTAGAATTCCTTACAGGGCTCTTCTTACAGGGCCTGCTGTAAGCTCCAGGGGGGTTGGCTACATCAGAGGGGTGCGGCCTAATATGCAAAGGAGTTCCTGCTACAAAACAAAAAAAAGCTCTGGTCTTGTCTCTTCTAATTCCCCTCCATAAAAGAGGAGACCCCTCGCATTTCTGATAACACTGTGGTTCAGTAAGTAATGCTGCTGGACGTGCAGAAGGTCCTGAATTCAATCCCAGTAATCTCCAGTTAAACATCCGGACATAGTTGATGTAAAAGACCTCCACCTGTGACCCTGGAGAGCTGTTTTGAGTCTGAGTAGACAATCCTGACCCTGATAGACCAAGGGTCTGGTTCAGTATAAGAAGAAGAAGACTGCAGATTTATACCCCGTTCTTCTCTCTGAATCAGAGACTCAGAGCGGCTTACAATCTCCTATATCTTCTCCCCCTCATAACAGACACCCTGTAAGGTGGGTGGGGCTGGAGAGGGCTCTCCCAGCAGCTGCCCTTTCAAGGACAACTCCTGCGAGAACTATGGCTGACCCAAGGCCATTCTAGCAGGTGCAAGCGGAAGAGCGGGGAATCAAACCCAGTTCTCCCAGATAAGAGTTCGCGCACTTAACTACTATACCAAACTGGCAGCTTCATGTATGTACATTTGTAACTTTTGCATGTTCTTTCATTTTTCACTTGAAACGTGAGACACAAGCCACTCTGGAAGCCACCAAACAGAGATTCCAAGATAAATAGTTCAGTTCACTTCAGTTTATTTCAATACAAGATCAGCTCCCTGTGGCTATTAAATAAGCAGACAAATAGATCTCTACGTCTTTGGGGTGATTTCTCAGTGCTCAAAGAGCAATTTCAGGAGTCAGCATTTTATGTTTCCAAGTGTTCTTTCTCTCAACCCACCACTGAGCATGTTCTGAGATCAAGTGACTAGGTTCTTTCCTGGTTCCTTAGATCAGCTTGCTGTGAGTCAAGAAGAAGACCCCGTGCTGTTAGGTATCGTATCAAGACAATATGCTATTATTTTATCAGATATGGCCAACGCAATCAATTGCAAAGAAGATAAGACGTAAATCATAAGTAACACCATTAAAATCATCAGCTCTAAAAGTACTTATAGAATCCTAGAATCACAGAGTCGGAAGGGACCTCCAGGGTCATCTAGTCCAACCCCCTGCACAATGCAGGAAACTCACAAATACCGCCCCCTAAATTCACAGGATCCTGATTGCTGTCAGATGGCCATCTAGCCTCTGTTTAAAAACTTCCAAGGTTTTATGTTCAAGGAGTTTGTCCTTCAGATACAACTTTCGCTTATATTTTCTTGGTTACCAAGGCAAACAAATGAAAGGAGCGAGTCGGTATCTGAGGGAAGTATAACTCCCCCACTTTCTCTGCTTCCGAGGAAGAGTTTTTTAAGCCATCCAAGAATGCTGCAAGAAAACTGGTTCTAGGCTCTGCGTAAAGAGGGAAGGAGAGAATACAATGGGGGGGAACGCTGGAGCTCTGTGAATCCAAAAAGGCGAAGCATTAGATGAACATAGAACACTTAAGCACATTCTACATTTCTTACACTTCGTGGCTTAGGAAGCTCTGGCGAAAGAGAAGAATCCTTGGTATATTAAAATGACTAATTGTTGCCAAAAGAAGAAGAACATACATATAAACTCCCTTCTACCATTGTTTCAGCACTGCCTTACAAACCGACGCACGGTTCCCATTGCACTATGTAGTTGGTAAATTGCTCTCGGTAAGATTTCTCAAGGGACTGTCTTATGTATCGGAAGAAAGATCTGTGCTCTTTCTTTCCACTGCCTGTCCTCCCCTCCGCAGCATAACAATAGCAAATATGCTATCAAGCAACATGCCTATCTTCCAAAGCACCACTATGTTGCAGAAGCCGGGAGAATTGGGTTCGATAGCCATCTCGAGGTGGTTATTCATTTCCACACAGACCGACTCTTCTGTTCAAAGCCAGACGGTTGTTCCCCATACTGATTCCCGAGATAGGCGCCGGGCTCCTTCGTTGCTAAGGCCTGCTCTGATAGGCTCTCCTGGTGGGAGAAGTCTCTCTTTCAACTTCAAGACTTTGCCTGAGGGTAGGAGTTGCCATCTCTGGGTTGGGAAACATCTGGAGACTTTGGGGGTGGAGCCTGGGCAGGGTGAAGTTAGGGGAGGGGAAGGACCCCGACAGGGTATAATGCCATACGATCCACCCTCCAAGGCAGACTTTTTCTCCAGGGGAATTGATCGTGGTCGTCTGGAGATCAGTTGTAATAACGGAAGATTCCCCAGGTGGCACCTGGAGGTTGGCAAGGGCTGAGAGGTTGAAGTGGAAGGGTTAAAGAATGTCAGAACCTGCAGGGACCGCTTTCACTCAGGGCCTACCCTCATTCAATGCAACGTAAAAGGTAAAGGTCATCCCCTGTGCAAGCACCAGTCGTTTCCGACTCTGGGGTGACGCTGCTTTCACAACGTTTTCACAGCAGACTTTTTACAGGGTGGTTTGCCATTGCCTTTCCCAGTCATCTACGCTCCATCACCCCCCCCCCCCCCAGCAAGCTGGGTACTCCTTTTACCAACCTCAGAAGGATGGAAGGCTGAGTCAACCTCGAGCCGGCTACCTGAAAACCCAGCTTCCGCCAGGGATCGAACTCAGGTTGTGAGCAGAGAGTTCAGACTGCAGTACTGCAGCTTTACCACTCTGCGCCACAGGGCTCGATGCAACGTAAGTGGCTATAAAACCGCCACTGCCCCTTTGTTTGTGTGGAAACTGCCTTCAGGGTGGCCACAGAAGTGAATATCGTAGCATAATGGGTACAGTGCTGAACTGTGTTGGTCTAGTTTAGGACGGCTGGACTGGTCAGACAACCATCCTTACTTTCACTTAGCAGAGTGCTCCTTCTGAGCTTCAGTCCATCAGCATAGTCTAGTCAAATAGTCACCACACTATCTCACAAACTGTAGCACAAATGTAGCATCGATCCAAAAACAATACCAATACCTAATCAATATAGCAATGTTAGAAATATGTAAGAGTGCTTTTGAGAAATAATCTTCTATAGCAGCTTGAAGCAAAGGAGTGTTAGCTTGCAGAGAGAAAAAGGGAACTGTGACAGGTCATTGACCTTTCAAAACCGCAGGCTGAAAAGCATAGAACAGAGCCTACAGAGAAGCAAGATAGGTGCTGGGGATGGAGCAAGAAATTGTGGGCGTGTGGGTAGAATGTTTCTAGAGAAAGAGGAACTAGGGTTTACAGAGGCCGTAAGAAAGGCCCCAAGAAGAACCCAGAAGGTTGAAAAACAACTCGAATTGTGGTGAAAATGTGACGTAGGCACCTTGAGAACATGAGTGTTTTGAGCTAGAAGTTAAAGTGGAAAAACCCAATAAAAGGCGGCAGGCAATTGTAATTCGCTGCTCAGAGCCCAGAGTCCAGACTCTCTCTCTGATGCCCGTGTATAGAGCGCTTATGCACGTTAAATAAAGAAGCTGTTTTCCTGATCCCTCGTGTCCGCGGCCTCCGTTATTGATCCGGCAGAATTTGGTAATGTATAAATAGGGTTTCCCCTGCTACACACAGAGGGCCTTTGCTTTAAGATAAGAAACCACTACTGGTGGATTTATTGAAAATAAACATAATATATAACTGCCATGGCGAGAAAAGCGTGACGTTAACTATTCTAACGAACTGGATGGCTTTGGATTGTAGTAGGCTATTTGCTTAGTTCATTTCAGGAGGAGAGACACCATGCTGCTCTTCCTGTTGCATGCAGGAAAGAAGAAGTAGGAAGAGGAGGAGAACAGGAAGAAGGAAGTTCCCTGAAATGACATTCTACCGGTTAGAGAGGGCAAGTGATAGTAGACAGACAGGAAGGAGACTGATGCTGTCCTAGCTATCTAGCTTGCTCTATGGCAGGGGTGGCCAACGGTTGCTCTCCAGATGTTTGGCCATGCTGGCTGGGGCTGATGGGAGTTGTAGGCAAAAAAACATCTGGAGAGCTACCGTTGGCCACATCCACTCTATGGTGTTTGTGGTCTTTGAGGACTGAGCAAGAGCTATCCCCACTCTGTTCTTCCAGCACTGTGTGCCAGGAAGTTACCTAGTGTTCCCACCCTCTAGTGCAGGGGTCCCCAACACGGTGCCCATAAGAACATAAGAGAAGCCATGTTGGATCAGGCCACTGGCCCATTCAGTTCAACACTCTGTGTCACATAAGAACATAAGAGAAGCCATGTTGGATCAGGCCACTGGCCCATCCAGTCCAACACTCTGTGTCACATAAGAACATAAGAGAAGCCAAGTTGGATCAGGCCAGTGGCCCATCCAGTCCAACACTCTGTGTCACATAAGAACATAAGAGAAGCCATGTTGGATCAAGCCAACGGCCCATCCAGTCCAACACTCTGTGTCACATAAGAACATAAGAGAAGCCCTGTTGGATCAGGCCAGTGGCCCCTCCAGTCCAACACTCTGTGTCACATAAGAACATAAGAGAAGCCCTGTTGGATCAGGCCAGTGGCCCATCCAGTCCAACACTCTGGGTCACATAAGAACATAAGAGAAGCCATGTTGGATCAGGCCAATGGCCCATCCAGTCCAACACTCTGTGTCACATAAGAACATAAGAGAAGCCCTGTTGGATCAGGCCAGTGGCCCATCCAGTCCAACACTCTGGGTCACACAGTGGCAGCAATTTTTATACACACACACACACACACACACACACACACACACTGTGGCTAATAGCCACTGATGGACCTCTGCTCCATATTTTTATCTAAACCCCTCTTGAAGGTGGCTATGCTTGTGGCTGCCACCACCTCCGGTGGCAGTGAATTCCACATGTTAATCACCCTTTGGGTGAAGAAGTACCTCCTTTCATCCGTTTTAACCTGTCTGCTCAGCAATTTCATTGAATGCCCAAGAGTTCTTGTATTGTGAGAAAGGGAGAAAAGTATTTCCTTCTCTACTTTCTCCATCCCATGCATTATCTTGTAAACCTCTATCATGTCACCCCGCAGTCGACGTTTCTCCAAGCTAAAGAGTCCCAAGCGTTTCAACCTTTCTTCATAGGGAAAGTGTTCCAGCCCTTTAATCATTCTAGTTGCCCTTTTCTGGACTTTCTCCAGTGCTATAATATCCTTTTTGAGGTGCGGCGACCAGAACTGCACACAGTACTCCAAATGAGACCGCACCATCGATTTATACAGGGGCATTATGATACTGGCTGATTTGTTTTCAATTCCCTTCCTAATAATCTCCAGCATGGCGTTGGCCTTTTTTATTGCAAACGCACACTGTCTTGACATTTTCAGTGAGTTATCTACCAAGACCCCAAGATCTCTCTCTTGGTCAGTTTCTGCCAGTTCACACCCCATCAACTTGTATTTGTAGCTGGGATTCTTGGCCCCAATGTGCATTACTTTGCACTTGGCCACATTGAACCGCATCTGCCACGTTGACGCCCACTCACCCAGCCTCAACAGATCCCTTTGGAGTTCCTCACAATCCTCTCTGGTTCTCACCACTCTGAACAATTTAGTGTCATCTGCAAACTTGGCCACTTCACTGCTCACTCCCAACTCTGAATCATTTATGAACAAGTTAAAGAGCATGGGACCCAGCATGAGACCCATGGGCGTCATGGTGTCAGCATGGTGGGTCAAGATCCGATACCTTTTCAGGTGACCACGTGTTTTTAGAAAGCAGGTGGGGCTATTGTTAAGGCTGAAGAGTTTCAACTAGGATTCTGCCAGACTTTGCTCCCTGACGTCACGTGGCTGGCTCCACTTCCCGCAGCAGCTGTTTTATGCCTTGCTTGGTGCCCACAGGCTCAAGGTTGGCAACCCCTGCTCTAACGCTAGCTGCGGATTCAGAAATGTTTCCTGTAGTCGCCCAGCAACTCTTACCAAGAGTGTCAAACTCATTTGTTATGAGGGCCGGATTTGACATAAGAACATAAGAGAAGCCATGCTGGATCAGGCCAGCGGCCCATCAAGTCCAACATTCTGTGTCACACAGTGGCAAAAAATGTTATATACACACATACACTGTGGCTAATAGCCACTGATGGACCTGTGCTCCATATTTTTATCTAAACCCCTCTTGAAGGTGGCTATACTTGTGGCCGCCACCACCTCCTGTGGCAGTGAATTCCACATGTTAATCACCCTTTGGGTGAAGAAGTACTTCCTTTTATCCGTCTTAACCTGTCTGCTCAGCAATTTCATCGAATGCCCACGAGTTCTTGTATTGTGAGAAAGGGAGAAAAGTACTTCTTTCTCTACTTTCTCCATTCCATGCATTATCTTGTAAACCTCTATCATGTCCCCCCGCAGTCGACGTTTCTCCAAGCTAAAGAGTCCCAAGCGTTTCAACCTTTCTTCATAGGGAAAGTGCTCCAGCCCTTTAATCATTCTAGTTGCCCTTTTCTGGACTTTCTCCAATGCTATAATATCCTTTTTGAGGTGCGGCGACCAGAACTGCACACAGTACTCCAAATGAGACCGCACCATCGATTTATACAGGGGCATTATGATACTGGCTGATTTGCTTTCAATTCCCTTCCTAATAATTCCCAGTATGGCGTTGGCCTTTTTTATTGCAAACGCACACTGTCTTGACATTTTCAGTGAGTTATCTATCATGACCCCAAGATCTCTCTCTCATCAATGAGACCTCGTCAGGTTGGGCCAGGTGTGTCATAAAATGTACTGCCAGACAAGCCCAAAGGGTGTTTATATATATATATATATATATATATATATATATATAACTCAAAAATAGAACATGCTTACAACATTGGCACTCTTGCAATATTTTATTTAACAGTTTCTCATAACTGACACCTCTTGTCCCGAATTATTGCCTCAAAAACCGGAGACGATGTGTCTGTGCTGTAGCAATCTTGAGTATGCTGTACAGGTGTCCTTCAAGCGTGTATCAGCAAGTTGCAAACCTACTTTTGATTTGCTCACAGGCCTGGAAAAGGAAATTTTAAGGCTTAATGAGGCAAGATGCGGGGACAGCTGTGACTAAACCTTCCCTGTATATCCAAAAAAAGGCAAATAGTAGTTAAAAATGTCATGCTGGCCTAGGGCTGCCAACTCCAGGCCTAGGGCTGCCAACTCCAGATTCCTAGTGGTATATGATGCCATAGAACCCACCTTCCAAACCATGTGTTTTCTCCAGGGGAACTGATCTCTGTTGCCTAGGGAACAGTCATAATTCTGAGAGATCTCCAGGCTCCTTCTGGAGGCCGGTAAATAAGGAGAGAGTTCACTCATAGACCGTGGAAGATATACAACCACACGGTTATAGTGACCAAATAACGAAATAGTATCATCAAAATGTAACAATAAACAAAAAATTAGGAGTCCCGATGTGCAGGGGGTCGACTTGAAATCCCTGCTTCGTTCACACTTCACGCAAGGGGTGCTCCACGCAAGTTAATGTCAAAAGTCCAGCTCAGACCAAAATCAATATAGGTAATCACACAACGTTCAATGAATTTAAATTAATGAATTTCTCATAGGGACACAAAGTGTCTCCAAAACAACTTCAAAGACAGGCACTACGCTCAATAAGGCTCAATGGCTCAATGGCGATTAACGTGCGTGGAGTTGGGCAATGGCGATTAACTTGCGTGGAGTTGGCAATGGCGATTAAATTGCGTGGAGTTGGCGATGGCGATTAACTTGCGTGGCGCACCCCTTGCACGAAGTGTGAACGAAGCAGGAATTCCAAGTCGACCCCCTGCACATTGGGACTCCTAATTTTTGCTTATTGTTACATTTTGATAATATTATTTCATTATTTAGTCACTATAACCATGTGGTTGTATATCTTCTGCAGTCTATGAGTGAACTTTCTCCTTATTTACCAGCCTCCAGAAGGAGCCTGGAGATCTCTCAGAATTATGATTGTTCCCTAGGCAATTAGTCACTATAACCATGTGGTTGTATATCTTCCTTCTGGAGGCTGGCAACCCCAGGATATGATGGAGCTCCTACCCACGTGCCCTTTCAATCAACGCATAAGATTTGGAGCACAGACGCTCCTACTTTGTGCTTGGACGGTGTGAGGGAATGGCAATTAACATTCTGGAATGACCAAGACATGGTATGAGAAGCTTGGGACTTCTGGGGAAGCCATCTGCGCTTGGGTTCTCACCAGATGGCACCCAAAATGGAATTCAGATTCAAGCCCATTCTAAAATCAGAGTCGTCATTTCCAAAATCTGCATTTCATTGTATCTGCCATATGCTCGTCCCAGATGTACTTGAACTCCGAAGAGTCTCAGAGCGGCTCACAATCTCCTTTACCTTCCTCCCCCACAAGAGACACCCTGTGAGGTAAATGAAGATATTGGATTTATATCCCACCCTCCACTCCGAAGAGTCTCAGAGCGGCTCACAATCTCCTTTACCTTCTTCCTCCACAACAGACACCCTGTGAGGTAAATGAAGATATTGGATTTATATCCCGCCCTCCACTCCGAAGAGTCTCAGAGCGGCTCACAATCTCCTTTACCTTCCTCCCCCACAACAGACACCCTGTGAGGTAAATGAAGATATTGGATTTATATCCCGCCCTCCACTCCGAAGAGTCTCAGAGCGGCTCAGAATCTCCTTTACCTTCCTCCCCCGCAACAGACACCCTGTGAGGTAGATGAAGATATTGGATTTATATCCCGCCCTCCACTCCGAAGAGTCTCAGAGCGGCTCATAATCTCCTTTCCCTTCCTCCCCCACAACAGACACCCTGTGAGGTGGGTGGGGCTGGAGAGGGCTCTCACAGCAGCTGCCCTTTCAAGGACAACCTCTGCCAGAGCTCTGGCTGACCCAAGGCCATTCCAGCAGGTGCAAGTGGAGGAGTGGGGAATCAAACCCGGTTCTCCCAGATAAGAGTCCGCACACTTCACCGCTACACGAAACTGGCTCTCCAATAAAATTGCAAGCCACCATTCTGTCACTGATGAAGTGGAAACAGAAGCACGACAAACACCTCTGCAGTGTGGTACCACCTCAAAAGAAACGGGAAAGCAGAATGAGGGTGGCTTAGCGATCGCATTTTCATCCCATCTTTCCATCAATACGATACGGCAGAGTCCATTAGGGTTGCCAAGTCCAACTCAAGAATTATCTGGGGACTTTGGGGTGGATCCAGGAGCAAGGTTGTGGCAAGCATGACTGAACTCCAAAGGGAGTTAAGGCCATCACATTTAAAGGGACTGCATTTGGGAATAATGAAGGATAGGGGCGCCTTCTTTCGGGGCTCATAGAACTGGACCCCCAGGTCCAATCGTTTTGAGATGTGGGGCGAGTATCGAAGAGAGGCACTGCATGCAATGCTGAAAATATGGTGCCACTACCACAAAAAAGCCCTCCTCCAGAGCCCCAGATACCCATGGATCAATTCTCCATCATACCCTATGGGAATCTGTCTCCATAGGGAATAATGGAGTGCCCAGCAGACATCCCCCCCCCCCAATTTCTGATAACCCTGAAGCAGGGGGAGGGCTTCCAAACCGGGGTATCCCCTGCCCCCGCCTGGGGATTGGCAACCCTATGTGAGAAGTCTCCACGTCTCCCATCGAGGTAGGCCTTCAGTTTTAACTCTCTGAAATACTACGCTCAAACATAAATAAACGCCGGGCTGACCGCGGGAGGTGCTCGCAAAAGCCATATTTTGTTCAGATCAGCGGAAGAGTGTCAGTTTAAACAAACACATGCTTAATAAATATTCTCCGTTGGTTATTATTCATTGCGGCCAGCAGCAAAGCTACCGGTTGGAAATGATCCATGACTTGAATTCCAATGCCCCCGTCTCACTCTCTGCCATCTCCCCTCGTGGCAATCATCTGTCCCTCTTCCCAACAGACGACACGGGCAAAGCTCCGACCCATCTGTTCGAGAGCCCCCGCCCCGTTTCACTTAGCAATGACAGGTTTCTCAAGGCCGCCAGTGTCAAAAACCCAGGGCAGCAAAGGGAGACCCTTCCAGGTTCCATGGGAAGACTTCCACTGGCATCCCCTTGATTGAAATGTGTGTAGGGTTGCCAAGTCCAATTTAAGAAATATCTGGGGACTTTGGGGGTGGAGCCAGGAGGCATTGGGGGCGGAGCCAAGAGCAAGGGTGTGACAAGCATAATTGAACTTCAAGGGAGTTCTGGCCATCACATTTAAGGGGACTGCACACATTTTTAAATGCCTTCATTCCATAGGAAATAATGAAGGATAGGGGCACCTTCTTTTGGGGCTCATAGAATTGGACTCCCTGGTCCAATCGTTTTGAAACTTGGGAGGTATTTTGGGGAGAGGCACTAGATGATATACTGAAAATTTGGTGCCTCTATCTCAAAAAACAGCCCCCCCAGAGCCCCCGATACCCGCGGATCAATTCCCCATCATTCCCTATGGGAATCGTTCATGGAGGTGCATGGTGGCTGTGGGGGCGGGGCTTCCCCCGCCGGCCAGCTGGCTGGGGGAGGGGGGAAGCCTGTAAAACCGGGGGATCCCCCTCTGGGACCTGGGGATTGGGAAGCCTAAATGTGTGGGTTATCTGTTTTATTTCGGGGGCGTGGGACGCACGCGAATTGGTCTTTTTTTTTTGCTAGCGGCCTCCAAATGCTCACCTCAGAAGGCGCTCCCCGAAGACAACATTGTCTCGCTGGTTTGTTGTTTTCGCTAGTAGGCTTCTATTTGATATACAGCCAATGGTACCCTCAATCTTCATTTTAAAAAAACCCCAAACCCTCCAAGAGATACAACAAATGGTAATTAAGACGCGAGCGATGGCTGCAAAACGCAGACGCTTCCTCTGAAACTTCTAGCGCAAGATCCGGGCCTTAAACACCAGCAAGGACCATTAAAGTTCAGCTGAATAAAAGCGGCTTTTCGTCTCGTAAATAAAACAAGCCATCTTTCAAGCTTCCCTTTACCTCCCCTTTTATGATCATCAAGATGAAAGAACTGTCCTAAGGCTCAAAAAGCACTATATATCTTACCTTCTCCCAGGTATACGAGATATCATCTGAAAGCCACTTTAATGGCACCATAATAGGTACCTTGAAAAGGCAATAGAACCATCAAGCCCGCAGAACGCTAATGGAAACCAGAGTTCTTTGGCTGCATCTCCAGTGAACGAACTTTGACTCTTCTTTCTTTGGGCGGAAGAATTATGCCTTTGATACGATTGCGCTTAGGGTTTGACTTAAAGAAACCTTTCATCAGCCTGCATAGAATCTAGAATGCAGATTGTAGAACGTTTCAGAGGCTAGCAGTAGAAGAGACCAACAAGATTTCTGAGAGTCAAAGTTTCCATCTTCGGAAAAAAACCCAGCTAAATTGGAGTCCTGAAGCACCTTACTATCCAAGATTTTCAGGGTGAAAGCTTCTGGAAGTCAAACCTCGCTTCTTCAGATGCTAGGGTTGCCAAGTCCAATTAAAGAAAAATCTGGGGACTTTGGGGGCAGAGCCAGGAGACTTTGGGGGTGGAGCCAGGAGACATTGGGGGTGGAGCCAGGAACAAGGATGTGACAAGCATAATTGAACTCCAAGGGAGTTCTGGCCATCACATTTAAAGGGACAGCACACCTTTTTAAATGCCTTTCTTCCATAGGAAATTATTAAGGACAGGGTCACCATCTTTTGGGGCTCATAGAATTGGACCCTCTGGTCCAATATTTTTGAAACTTGGGGGGTATTTTGGGGAGAGGCACTAGCTGCTATACTAAAAATCTGGTGCCTCTACCTCAAAAAATAGCCCCCCCAGAGCCCCCAATACCCATGGATCAATTCCCTATTATTCTCTATGGAAATCGTTCTCCATAGGGAATAATAGAGTGCCTAGTAGACATTTCCCTCCCCCCCCACGCTTTCTAAAGGGGGGGGGCCTCCATACCAGGGAATCCCCCCTCCCTGTCCCCTCCCTCTCTCTCTCTCTCTCACACACACACACAAATACTTACCGTACTTGGTCTTCTTCCAGCAGAATTTGCTCGCTGTGAGCTGCACAGGAAAAGAAAGGGAGGGGCCGTTCCTGTTTCCTGTGCAGCCTTAAAGGGACACATTTTAAAAACGGATCCCAAGCTGTAAAACAACATGATGCCTACAGGTATGTTCTCTCTCCCCCCGCCCCCAGATTTTTTAAGAGCAGGGGAGGAGGCTGAAAATTCGGGGGTCCCCCGCCAGGGCGGGAGGGTTGGGAAGCCTATCAGATGCAAGTGAGCAGGGCTTTTTTTGTAGCAGGAACTCCTTTGCATTTTAGGCCACACACCTCTGATGTAGCCAATCCTCATGGAGCTTATAGTAGGCCCTGTACTAAACGCTCCGTAAGCTCTTGGAGGATTGGCTACATCAGGGGTGAGTGGCTTAATATGCAAAGGAGATCCTGCTACAAAGGAGATCCTGATGTGGAAACTTCAGCTAGTGCAGAACTGCAGAACAGTTCTTAATGGGGCTCCCTCAATGGGAGCACATTCAACCAGTGCTGAAAGAGCTGCACTGGCTACCTATTGTGTTCCGAGTCTGCTTTAAGGTGTTGGTATTGACCTTTAAAGCCCTATATGGTCAAGGGCCTGCCTATCTACGAGACCACCTTTCTCCATATGTTCCCCAGAGAGCACTGCGTTCAGGGATGCAAAACTTACTATCTATCCCTGGACCAAGGGAGGCCAGACTGTGTTCCAGACAGGCTAGCAGGGGTAGGGAACGTTGGCTCTCCAGATGTTTTTTTGCCTACAACTCCCATCAGCCCCAGCCAGCATGGCCAATGGCTGGGGCTGATGGGAGTTGTAGGCAAAAAAAAAACCATCTGGAGAGCCAACGTTCCCTACCCCTGAGGGCCATCTCAGTGGCAGCACCAGAAATGTGGAATGCCCTCCTAGAGGCCATAACGGCCCTGCAGGATCTTTCTCAATTTTGCAGGGCCTGCAAAACTTAATCATTTCGGCAGGCACCTATACCGGGAGAGGACTGCTACCCTAAACTGCTGAGGAACTACAATCGTCACAGGATCACTGCCAGAAGAGAGAAGATCCCGCCTATACTGAGGTTGAACAGTACCTTAAAATGTATTTTAAATTGTTGTTGTATCGTTTTAAATTACAATTGTAAATGTTTTTTTGAATTGACTGTTAGCTGCCCTGAGTCCGCTTACAGAGAGGGTGGGATATAAGACTGAAGTAATTAATTAAGTAATTAATTAATAAGCAAGCAAGCCCTGCAAGTGAGTATGGAGATCCCTGAGCCCTCAGGTCCCAAGTCAAAAGGTGAGAGGGGTATCGCAAAGAACTAGGATTGCCAACTTCCAGGTGGCACCCGGAGATCTCCCACCATTACAATTGATTCCCAGGCAACCAAGATAGAGTTGCCAGGTCCAACTCAAAAAATAATCTGTGGACTTTGGGGGGGTGAAGCTGGGAGATTCTGGGGTGGAACCAGGAGACTTTCCCATTTCCTAAAATAAAAATACAGCACTACAGTTCCCCTGAATGCAGTCTTCCTTTCCTCATTTCCCGCAGCTACACTTCCAATAAATCGAAGTGAAACACACTCACACACAAAGCAGCCAAAATAAACAGCAAGCACACACTTTTGTGATCTCACTGGGACAATATGCTCAAGTTGCTGAATATAACCATCTGCTGTATTTCAACCCATGTCTTCAGGAAAACGAAAGAACAGCCTAGGGGGGGGGGGGGGGTGGAGTTTTCCTCCAAACAAACAAAGGGACTGAGAGCATCATGGCTCTGTCTGCTGACCCTGCGCCCCTGCAGCTTTCCTCTGGCTGAAATTTAAAGGCACACACACACATTCAGAAACACAAACAGTTGCAAGACTCTTCTAAATCTGTGGAGGTTTTAAGGCACATGGTGGCTGTTGGGGCGGGACTTCCCTGGTGCGGAGGAGCCTGAAAAAACTGGGGGATCCCCCACCTGGACCTGAGGACTGACAAGCCTAAACCAGATCAGTTCCCCTGGAGAAAACGGTTGCTTTAGACCGTGGAATCTATGACATTATACCCCGCGGAAGTCTCTCCTCTCCCCAAATCCGGCCCTCCCTGTGCTCTACCCCCCCCCCCCAAAAAAAATCTCCAGGTATTTCCCAACCCAGAGCAGGCAACCCTACAAAGAACTCAGGATGCAGAGGTACAATGCACATTGCAATCACCTAGAACAGGGGTGTCAAACTCCTTTGTTATGAGGGCCGGATCTGACATAAATGAGACCTTGTCGAGCTGGGCCACGTTGGGCAGGGCCCATATGTGTACCTATTTAATATTAGATAGCAAAGATATAAACTTTATAAAGGACACAGACAAACACAAAGTTTTTTTTTTTAAAAAAAAAACAACCTTAAAACATGCTTAAAACATTAGCACTCAGTCTTAAAGGTGCTTTCTTTCTATTTCTTCCATCGGATCCAGGGAACTGGGAAAAGGAAGCTCTGGCTCTTTCCTTCCTTTCCCAGGAGACCTGGAAAGGGAGGTGCCTCAGCCAATAGAAGGAAGAGAGGCTTGGCTCAGCAGCTCTCCTGTGCAATTGAGAGAGCCTGACAAAGCAAGCTCTCCATCCTCCCCTTCCACCCAATTGAGCAAACTGTTATGCAGAAGGAAGCAAGATATAGGGAGAAGGAAGCAGATGACAGCCAGATGCACAGGGGCCTGATAGGAGCCCTCCGGGGGCCTGATTTGGCCCCCAGACTGCATGTTTGACACCCCTGCCCTAAAGCAGCCATTTCATCCAGGGTATTGGTAATCTGAAGATCAAATGTAGCTCTGAGTAGTGATTGAGAGAGCCCAGTAAAGCAAGCTATTTCCCTTCGCCTAGATTGGAGCCTCAGCCAATGGCGAAAGTAGAGGTTTTGCTCTGTAGCTCCTGTGCGACTGAGCAAGCCTTGCAAAGCAAGCTGTTACACAGAAGGAAGCAAGAGAGAGGGAGAAGGAAGACAGCCAGTTGCTCGGGGGCCTGATAGGAACCCGCTGGGGGGCTTGATTCAGCCCCCAGACCAGATGTTTTGACACCCCTGACCTAGATCAAAGCAGAGGAGAAATGCTCAGGGACAGAAAATTAGCAACTGTGGTGAGATAAGGATCTGACGTCCTTATTCAGCCTTCGGGGGAAACCATTGTTGTGAATTTGTGAATGAACTCAAGTTCAGCAATTTTGCAATGTAGAAAGGTATTCAAATGTGCAGGACACGGAAGGGTAGCTTTGATCAAAGGGACACAAGTAGTTACTGTCACAGTTTTTCTGAGGAAGTAAGGATGGAAGCTCTGGCACTCCGGCATCCTGCCCCCTTTTTAATGGGAGTTCTGCAGATATATTTTATTCTCGAAGGGTCAGCGAAGCCTCGAAACAGCTCAAAATAAAATGAACGGTTCACTTAGAGAGGGCTTGGGAAACAGCGTGGGATTCGGCGCTCTTGTTTTCAAGTGTGTACATAAAAATGCGGCAGGGTGAGCAGAGGCGGCTTTACTGAGCTGAAAAGCATTTTCTGCATTTACGGGATGCAAGGACAGGTTATATTTTCAAGCAAACTCACTAGTATTGGACATCGCTTGATGGAATGTTACGTGCTGGAAAGTTGCTGCCAAGTCCCAGCTGACTTCTGGTGAGCCATGTAGAATTTTCAAGGCAAGGGACGGACAGAGGTAGTTTGCGATGGCCTGCCTCTGCATAGCAACCCTGGATTTCCTTGGTGGTCGCCCATCCAAGTACTAACCAGTGCCAACCCTGCTTAGCTTCCAAGTTCTGATGAGATCCCGGTAGCCTGAGCCATCCCAGCCAGGGCAAGAGATGAGCAGAGACGTTTTGGCCGTTGCTGGCCTCTGCATAGCAACCCTAGCTTTCCTTGGTAGTCACCCATCCAAGTACTAACCAGTGCCAACCCTGCTTAGCTTCCTAGATCCAATGAGATCACAATAGCCTGGGCCATCCCGGCCAGGACAAGAGATGAGCAGAGACGTTTTTGCCATTGCCTGCCTCTGCATAGCAACCCTAGATTTCCTTGGTAGTCACCCATCCAAGTACTAACCAGTGCCAACCCTGCTTAGCTTCCTAGATCCAATGAGATCACAATAGCCTGGGCCATCCCGGCCAGGACAAGAGATGAGCAGAGACGTTTTTGCCATTGCCTGCCTCTGCATAGCAACCCTAGATTTCCTTGGTGGTCGCCCATCCAAGTACTAACCAGCGCCAACCCTGCTTAGCTTCCAAGTTCCGATGAGATCACGGTAGCCTGGGCCATCCCGGCCAGGGCAAGAGATGAGCAGAGACGTTTTTGCCATTGCCTGCCTCTGCATAGCAACCCTGGATTTCCTTGGTGGTCGCCCATCCAAGTACTAACCAGTGCCAACCCTGCTTAGCTTCCAAGATCCAATGAGATCACGGTAGCCTGGGCCATCCCGGCCAGGACAAGAGATGAGCAGAGACGTTTTTGCCATTGCCTGCCTCTGCAGAGCAACCCTAGATCTCCTTGGTGGTCGCCCATCCAAGTACTAACCAGTGCCAACCCTGCTTAGCTTCCAAGATCCGATGAGATCACGGTAGCCTGAGCCATCCCAGCCAGGGCAAGAGATGAGCAGAGACGTTTTTGCCATTGCCTGCCTCCGCATAGCAACCCTAGATTTTGTTGGTGGTCGCCCATCCAAGTACTAACCAGTGCCAACCCTGCTTAGCTTCCAAGAGCCGATGAGATCACGGTAGCCTGGGCCATCCCAGCCAGGACAAGAGATGAGCAAAGATGTTTTTGCCATTGCCTGCCTCCGCATAGCAACCCTAGATTTCCTTGGTGGTCGCCCATCCAAGTACTAACCAGTGCCAACCCTGCTTAGCTTCCAAGTTCCCATGAGATCACGGTAGCCTGAGCCATCCCAGCCAGGGCAAGAGATGAGCAGAGACGTTTTTGCCATTGCCTGCCTCTGCATAGCAACCCTAGATTTCCTTGGTGGTCGCCCATCCAAGTAATAACCAGCGCCAACCCTGCTTAGCTTCCAAGATCCGATGAGATCACGATAGCCTGGGCCATCCCGGCCAGGACAAGAGATGAGCAGAGACGTTTTTGCCATTGCCTGCCTCTGCATAGCAACCCTAGATTTCCTTGGTGGTCGCCCATCCAAGTACTAACCAGTGCCAACCCTGCTTAGCTTCCAAGATCCGATGAGATCACGGTAGCCTGGGCCATCCTGGCCAGGACAAGAGATGAGCAGAGGCGTTTTTGCCATTGCCTGCCTCTGCATAGCAACCCTAGATCTCCTTGGTGGTCGCCCATCCAAGTACTAACCAGCGCCAACCCTGCTTAGCTTCCAAGATCTGATGAGATCACGGTAGCCTGGGCCATCCCGGCCAGGGCAAGAGATGAGCAGAGACGTTTTTGCCATTGCCTGCCTCTGCATAGCAACCCTAGCTTTCCTTGGTGGTCGCCCATCCAAGTACTAACCAGTGCCAACCCTGCTTAGCTTCCAAGATCCGATGAGATCATGGTAGCCTGGGCCATCCCGGCCAGGGCAAGAGATGAGCAGAGACGTTTTTGCCATTGCCTGCCTCTGCATAGCAACCCTAGCTTTCCCTGGTGGTCGCCCATCCAAGTACTAACCAGTGCCAACCCTGCTTAGCTTCCAAGATCCGATGAGATCACGGTAGCCTGGGCCATCCCGGCCAGGGCAAGAGATGAGCAGAGACGTTTTTGCCATTGCCTGCCTCTGCATAGCAACCATAGATTTCCTTGGTGGTCGCCCATCCAAGTACTAACCAAGGTCGACCCTTCATAGCTTCCAGTGTCTGACTACATCAGGCCAGCCTAGGCCACCCAGGTCGGGGCAATAATTAAAGACTATCAAGCCAAAACATACTTACGGCGACCAGGCGAGAGATGTTCAGAGGTGGTTTGCCATTGCCTGCCTCTGCGTCGCAACCCTGGACGTTACTGCTGGTCTCCCATCCAAGCACGGACCAGGGCTGAGCCTGCTTAGCTTCTGAGATCTGACAAGCTCAGGCTAGCCTGGGCCATCCAGAGCGGGCCGACGGAATGTCATTTCCTGCGTACCGCAAGTGCCCAACCGATGTCTTCCTAGCACATCTTTCTCTCACCCTGGAGAGGCACACACTGTTCTTCCTTCCTCGTCACAGCAACCCTGTGAGGTGGGCTTGGCGCAGACAGAGCGATTGGCCCAAGATCACCCAGCGAGCTTCATGGTAAAGTGGGGATTTCAGGGCCCTACAAATCTTAGTGTGGCCTTTCATCGTAGCACCGCTCTGCTTTTGTCTGGATGAAGTACCCATCTGGAAGAGGGCTGTGTCGTAACATCACACTAGAACCAAGGACCGGGAGCAGTGCTCCCTCTAAGCTGAGTTACTGTGAGCAAACTCACAGGTTTTTTTAGCCTCTGGCTCACACGTTTTTGCCTTAGCTCAGGAAGGATGGCCCTAGAGCAGGGGTGGCCAACGGTAGCTCCCCAGATGTTTTTTGCCTACAACTCCCATCATCCCCAGCCAGCATGGCCAATGCCTGGGGCTGATGGGAGTAGGCAAAAAAACATCTGGAGAGCTACCATTGGCCACCCCTGCCCTAGAATAAACTAATTTATGCAGCAGCCCAGTCGCTCGCTCACAACTCTAATGCTCGTAGCTCACCATGTAGAAGTTTTGCTTACAAGACTCCAGAGCTTAGAGGGAGCATTGAGTGGTGTTCATGATTTGGGGAGGTTTCTCCTTTATGCCAAATTTTGAGTTTCCAACAGTCTCCCTGTGTTGAGTATGGAATGGAACAAGCAGGACTGGAAAACTAGCAAGAGCTCCTTTGCATATTAGGCCACACACCCCTGATGTAAGCCAAACCTCCAAGAGGTGACAAGGCTCTTTTTTTGTAAGCTTTTGGAGGATTGGCTATATCAGGGGTGTGCGGCCTAATATGCAAAGGAGCTCCTGATAGAATTCCACCCCTGGGAACAGGTGACATTTCTTTAGCCCTATGAGCGTCTTTTCCTCTGTTAGTGCCTCCTTCCAGCCTGTTTGGACAATAGTTTCTTTTTATTTTAAAACCAATTTTATTATTTTCGCAACATATTGAAAGGTACTTATCAAATATAACTTTCAAAATACTGATCAATACATTACAAAATTTCCATCTCCCCCCAACCCTCTATTTCTTGACCTCCGCCGGTGCTTAAATCAATTAAAAAGAAAAGAAAGGTAAATTTCACACTTATAGAATCTTCTCTTCCCAGTTACCTTAATCTAAAATAAACCAAGACTATATATTGATTATTATTAACATTAACCCTATGTTTATCACATAGTCTAACTTCTATTAAATTATATATCAGATCAGAAATCCATGTTACCATTTTATCTTTCCCTTAAAAGTTCAGATAATGTTGTCAAAAACCACTACGTGTCTCTTGACTTTCCATTGCTTTTCAGCATACTTTTTGAAATTTCTCCCAATCTTCCTTAAATTTTTTTCTGAATTGCAGTCTTTTAAGAGTCTAATAAGTTTGTCCATTTCACTCCAGTGTAACACTTTTAAGATCCAGTCCCATTTCTCTGGTATTTTATCTTGCTTCCACATTTGCGCATATAATGTCCTTGTAGATGAAAGCAAGTACCACAACCATGTCCTTTTGTTTGGACAATAAGAACATAAGAGAAGCTATGTTGGATCAGGCCAATGGCCCATCCAGTCCAACACTCTGTTTCACACAGTATATATATACAGGACCAGAGTATCTGTAAGATACCATGGAGTTTCTTTCCCCTCTGTATCCTTACATGAATTTAACAGTCTTTTACTTTTTTTTTTTAATGTCCTTCCATGGGTATGTTTCTTTCTACCTGAGTCAGCTGTCTGTGTGGAGAGTTAATCTCCATGACCTTCCAGAAACAATAACAATAAACTCTTTTGCTGCTGAGTTGGCCCTCGAGAATGGACCACACTTAGCTGCTCAAGCCCCTGAATGCTAATGTAGATTGCAATTACACGAGATGTCTTTTACACAGAGATGTCGTTTACAAGCTAATTTATTCTCCCCTCCCCGCCAAGGATTTGGTAAGATCCCACGTGTGCTCAGATGTACGGGTGCCGCCAGGGGAAAGATGGGGTGTAAATATTTTAATGAGGACATCAGGTCGACTCGTGTTAGACCAGTTTCAGAGAGTAGACGTTGGTCTGCGACAGAAAGGGCTAGACTGGAGCCTAGATGTACCTTAGAGACCAACACAATTTTGGGAGTATAAGCTTGGCTAGAGCGGTTACTGACATGGGGACTTTGTATGTACTTCCCTGGTGATCTCATCCTAACTTTGAACAAGTTGAACACGCACATGAAGCTGCCATCTACAGACTCAGTCCATCAGGGTCAGTATTGTCTACTCAGTCCGGCAGTGGCTCTTCAGGGTCTCAGGCACAAATCTTTCAACTGGAGATGCCTGGGATTGAACCAAGGGCCTTCTGCACGACGCTTTCTTGGCCACTGTGTGACACAGAGTGTTGGACTGGATGGGTCATTGGCCTGATCCAAAATGGCTTCTCTTATGTTCTTCTGTGACACAGAGTGTTGGACTGGATGGGCCTCTGGCCTGATCCAACATGGCTTCTCTTATGTTATTATGTGACACAGAGTGTTGGACTGGAGGGGCCATTGGCCTGATCCAACAGGGCTTCTCTTATGTTCTTATGTGACACTGAGTGTTGGACTGGACGGGCCATTGGCTTGATCCAACAGGGCTTCTCTTATGTTCTTATGTGACACAGAGTGTTGGACTGGAGGGGCCATTGGCCTGATCCAACAGGGCTTCTCTTATGTTCTTATGTGACACTGAGTGTTGGACTGGATGGGCCATTAGCCTGATCCAACATGGCTTCTCTTATGTCCTTCTGTGACACAGAGTATTGGACTGGATGAGCCATTGGCCTGATCCAACATGGCTTCTCTTATGTCTTTATGTGACACAGAGTGTTGGACTGGATGGGCCATTGTCCTGATCCAACATGGCTTCTTTTATGTTCTTATGTGACACAGAGTGTTGGACTGGATAAGCCATTGGCCTGATCCAACATGGCTTCTCTTATGTTCTCCTGTGACACAGAGTATTGGAATGGATGGGCCATTGGCCTGATCCAACAGGGCTTCTCTTATGTTCTTACGTGACACAGATTGTTGGACTGGATGGGCCATTGTCCTGATCCAACATGGCTTCTTTTATGTTCTTCTGTGACACAGAGTATTGGACTGGATGAGCCACTGGCCTGATCCAACATGGCTTCTTTTATGTTCTTCTGTGACACAGAGTATTGGAATGGATGGGCCATTGGCCTGATCCAACAGGGCTTCTCTTATGTTCTTATGTGACACAGAGTGTTGGACTGGATGGGTCATTGGCCTGATCCAAAATGGCTTCTCTTATGTTCTTAGAGAGCCGGTTTGGTGTAGTGGTTAAGTGTGCGGACTCTTATCTGGGAGAAACGGGTATGATTCCCCCACTCCTCCACTTGCAGCTGCTGGAAAGGCCTTGGGTCAGCCATAGCTCTGGCATGGATTGTCCTTGAAAGGGCAGCTGCTGTGAGAGCCCTCTCAGCCCCACCCACCTCGCAGGGTGTCTGTTGTGGCGGGAGAAGATACAGGAGATTGTGAGCCGCTCTGAGTCTCTGATTCAGATCACTCATTAGTAAATTAAGCCACACCATCTGGGATAATCAAGTGCAAATTGAACTGGTGGTAGCTGGCTCCCACCCCCCCACCCCCAATCCCTGCCACCCTTCCCTCCCTTCATGCAGAAACTGCAGCTGCTCCCAGGGTATAAAGGCAGGGTATAAACCTGCAGTCTTCTTCTTCTTCTTCTGGCAGTTGATATGAAAGGCTTCTGCCTGAGTCCCTAGAGAGCTGCTGCCAGTTGAGTAGACAGTAGCGTTGCCACCACAAGTTTGGAAACTCCTGAATAGTTTGGAGTGGAGTCTGGGAAGGGCAGCGATCCCTGTGGGATACATACAGTCCACACTTTAAAGCATCCCTTTTCTCCAGTGGCCTGATCTCTATAATCTGGAGATGAGCTATAATCCACAGCCCAGTCCTAACATTGAGGGACAGATGGTCTGATTCAGTATAAGGCAGATTCCTCAGCTCATGTGTTCAACCAGCCGATATGCATTTAAGGGGAAGAGCTTAAATAAGACCTGGTCAGCTTGAGTCTGGCATTTCTCATTTTAGAAACTCAGCAGGTTACTTAAGGCTGGTCCTGCCACTAGGCAAACTAGGTGATTGCCTAGGGCGCCGGCCTTCCAGGGGGGTGATAAATTGGGCATCCTGCATATGACTCAGTGGCGTTAGCAGTGCAGGGGGATGCCGGAAGTTCATATAATCATAGAGTTGGAAGGGACCTCCAGGGTCATCTAGTCCACAATACATGAAACTCACAAATACCTCCCCCTAAATTCACAGGATCTTCATTGCTGTCAGATGGCCATCTAGCCTCTGTTTAGAAACCTCCAAGGAGGGAGAACCCACCACCTCCTGAGGAAGCCTGTTCCACTGAGGAATCACTCTAACGGTCAGGAAGTTCTTCCTAATGTTGAGCCAGAAGCTCTTTTAATTTCAGCCCACTGGCTCTGGTCCTATCTTCTGGGGCCACATTTATCTCTGACCTTAGTTAGTCTTGCCTAGGGTGCCAGACAGTCTAGAAGAAGAAGACATTGGATTTATATTCTGCCCTCCACTCCGAAGAGTCTCAGAGTGGCTCACAATCTCCTTTACCTTCCTCCCCCACAACAGGCACCCTGTGAGGAAGATATTGGATTTGAAGATGAAGAATAAGATGAAGAGGAAGATGAAGATATTGGATTTATATCCCACCCTCCACTCCGAAGAGTCTCAAAGCGGCTCACAATCTACTTTCCCTCCCCCCCCCCCCCCCACAACAGACACCCTGTGAGGTAGATGATGATATTGGATTTATATCCTGCCCCCCACTCTGATGAGTCCCAGAGCGGTTCACAATCTCCTTTACCTTCCTCCCCCACAACAGACACCCTGTGAGGTAGATGAAGATATTGGATTTATATTCCGCCCTCCACTCCGAAGAGTCTCAGAGCGGCTCACAATCTCCTTTCCCTCCCTCCCCCCCCCCACAACAGACACCCTGTGAGGTAGATGAAGATATTGGATTTATATCCCACCCTCCACTCCGAAGAGTCTCAGAGCAGCTCACAATCTCTTTTATCTTCCTCCCCCACAACAGACACCCTGTGAGGTGGGTGGGGCTGAGGGGGCTCTCACAGCAGCTGCCCTTTCAAGGACAACCTCTGCCAGAGCTATGGTTGACCCAAGGCCATTCCAGCAGGTACAAGTTGAGGAGTGGGGAATCAAACCCGGTTCTCCCAGATAAGAGTCCGCACACTTAACCACTACACCAACCTGCTGTCTAGGGCCGGCCCTGAGGTTACTCCATAGCTCTGGTAAATGGGGATGCCACTTTGTATATAAACACAGCAGTCTGGGGAAGAGGGTGGGCCAGGAAACAAATACCCCCAAGCCCACCCTCCAAACTGACCCGCTTGTTGGCCAGGCAGGTAGAAATGAAACAGCCTGGGAAGCGACAGTAAGGAATTAAGGTGATTGATTTTTCCTCCCCCAGAGGCACATGGATAAACACTTTTTATACAGCGATGGTGCACATTTATGCTCTTTCCATTTGCAGGAGGAGGGAAATTTACAGTGCCTACCTGACAGCATTCCTTCAGCGAAGGTCAGAGATAAATGGGCACATTCATCTCTCTCTCTCTTTTTTTTTTTTGCTCCTCTTCCCCCAAATCGAGGGCTCTTCTTCAACATTTAATCTCGAGAGGAGTTCTGGTTCCCCTCCTCGCTCCACCCCCCCCAACAGTTTTTCGTTTCTTTTTTCTCGACAAGAAAAAAAGAAGAAGAAAGAATACAAAATACTGAATGTACATCAGGGAGGTGACGGAACAAAAGGCTTAACCGGCTCCGGCGTTAAAGGGGGCAAACTCCGAACACCCACACGCCGCACTTGAAATCACGCATGGAATCCTGATTGAGATGCAGATGATGAACCTTCGTTCCTTTCAAGGAAGGCGCAATTATTTTCTGCGCTTGCTGTGAGACAACAAAGCACAGTTTGGTTCCATGCCAAAGAGAGCCAAGTTTCTTTCCTCATAGCTTAGATTTTTTTTTTTCAGTGGGGTGGGAGATCAGAAAAATTGTGTGGGGTCCTTGGGTAGGA
Source organism: Heteronotia binoei (assembly GCF_032191835.1). Taxonomy (NCBI): domain Eukaryota; kingdom Metazoa; phylum Chordata; class Lepidosauria; order Squamata; family Gekkonidae; genus Heteronotia; species Heteronotia binoei. The sequence continues at coordinate 114,773,867 of NC_083231.1, forward strand.
CTGAACCCGCATTGCTTCTGATGAGGTGGAGATGTTTCCCTTTGTCTACCAAAAGAAAGCTATGCCAGGGAAGAAGAAGAAGACTGACTATCTATCTATCTATCTATCTATCTATCTATCTATCTATCTATCTATCTATCTATCTATCTATCCATCCATCCATCCATCCATCCATCATCTGTCCGTCTGTCTGTCATCTATCTATCCGTCTGTCTGTCTGTCCGTCTATCTACCTATCTATACATCCATCCACCCATCCATCCATCCATCATCTGTCTGTCATCTATCTATCCCTCTGTCTATCTATCTATCTATCTATCTATCTATCTATCTATCTATCTATCTATCTACCCATCCATCCATCATCTATCCGTCTGTCTGTCTGTCTGTCTGTCTATCTATCTATCTATCTATCTATCTATCTATCTATCTATCTATCTATCTATCTATCTATCTATCTATCTATCTATCTATCTGTCTGTCTGTCCCTCCATTCCTCCACTCACACATTTCTATGGTCTTGGCAACAAGAAAGAAAGAAAGAAAGAAAGAAAGAAAGAAAGAAAGAAAGAAAGAAAGAAAGAAAGAAAGAAAGAAAGAAAGAAAGAAAGAAAGAAAGAAAGAAAGAAAGAAAGAAAGAAAGAAATAAATAAATCTGTGTTGCAATTGGGTTGGACAAATTCCCCTCAGTGCATGTAGCAATAGCACACCAATTTTGAGCTGCGCCAGTGAACACTCAAATATAAGAAAATAAGTGAAGAAGACGACATTGGATTTATATTCCACCCTCCACTCAAAGTCTCAGAGCAGCTCACGATCTCCTTTATCTTCCTCCCCCACAACAAACACTCTACGAGGTGGGTGGGGCTGAGAAGACTCTCACAGCAGCTGCCCTTTCAAGGGACGGTGGCTCAGTGGTAGAGCATCTGCTTGGGAAGCAGAAGGTCCCAGGTTCAATCCCTGGCATTTCCAAAAAAGGGCCCAGGCAAATAGGTGTGAAAAACCTCAGCTTGAGAACCTGGAGAGCTGCTGCCAGTCTGAGAAGACAATACTGACTTTGATGGACCAAGGGTCTGATTCAGTATAAGGCAGCTTCATATGTTCATATGACAACTCCTATGAAAGCTATGGCTGACCCAAGGCCATTCCAGCAGGTGCAAGTGGAGGAGTGGGGAATCAAACCCGGTTTTCCCAGATAAGAGTCCATGCACTTCACCACTACACCAAACTGGCTCCATGTTGAATCCATGTTGGATCAGGCCACAGAGCTCACCTTCCAAGGCGGCCATTTTCTCCAGGGGAACGGATCTCTCTCACCTGGAGATCAGATGTGACCCCAGGAGAGGCTGGCAACTGTCCCCCCTTTCCTTCCACATCCCTCTTCAACGGTGCCTCGAAAACTACCGCGAGGGTCTCCCCTCTGCTAAAGAAATCGCTCGGGAAAGGTCACACTTCTATGACACCCCCCCTTCTCTTATGCACAGAATCCTAAGCCGCAGAGACTGCTAGTCGTGATTTGCTGGAGCCAAGGGCATTGTTCTGCAGATTCCATATTTATCAGCAATCAGCCAACTCCCAGCAGCTGGCTCATTTTGAGCAACTTGAGGCATGCAGACCAGACAGGCACCGAAGTGGTACAGAAACTCATTGCAGCCCTGGCTTTATTTATGAGCAAGGAACATGATTTTCGGCAGCCACAGCAATTGCCTTCAAATAATCAACTCTCGAGAGCTGGGGAAATTTGTATAAGCAAAACCCGTTATTTTTGAACTCTGGCTCCGTCGCTAGTTGGCACGTCAAAACTGTTTTCAAAAGAAAGCCTGTGTAGAAAATCTTGCGGGAGTCTGGTTTCTCGCATGGAGACCTCTAAGGTTGCCAGCCTCCAGGTGGCGGCTGGAGATCTCCCACTATCACAATAGATTTCCAGGCAACAGAGATCAGATCACCTGGAGAAAATGGTTTCTTTCTCACAGTACGAGAACTCGCGGGCACTCGATGAAATTGCTGAGCAGTCGGGTTAGAACGGATAAAAGGAAGTCCTTCTTCACCCAAAGGGTGATTAACACGTGGAATTCACTGCCATAGCCAGATTCAATTTATTTTTATTTATTTTTTATTTTTTTGTAATTTATATCCCGCCCTTCCCACCAAGTGGCTCAGGGCAGCTTACAACATGTAAAATCTAACATAAAAATATAAAATTATGCATAAAAATTAATCATTCACAATTTACCTACTAAAAATCTAGACATCACATAGATTCAAGAGGGGATTGGATAAACATATGGAGCAGAGGTCCATCAGTGGCTATTAGCCACAGCGTATTGTTAGAACTCTCTGTCTGGGGCAGTGATGCTCTGTGTTCTTGGTGCTTGGGAGGAGTAACAATGGGAGGGCTTCTGATGGCACCTGTTTTCTTTTTTCTTTTTGGCCACTGTGCGACACAGAATGTTGGACTGGATGGGCCATTGGCCTGATCCAACATGGCTTCTCTTATGTTCTTATGTGACACAGAGTGTTGGACTGGATGAGCCATTGGCCTGCTCCAACATGGCTTCTCTTATGTTCTTGTGTGACACAGAGTGTTGGACTGGGGGGGCATTGGCCTGATCCAACATGGCTTCTCTTATGTTCTTATGTGACACAGAGTGTTGGACTGGATGGGCCATTGGCCTGATCCAACATGGCTTCTCTTATGTGACACAGAGTGTTGGACTGGATGGGCCATTGGCCTGATCCAACATGGCTTCTCTTATGTTCTTATGTGACACAGAATGTTTGACTGGATGGGCCATTGGCCTGATCCAACATGGCTTCTCTTATGTTCTTATGTGGCCTCTATGACATTATACTGAAGTCCCTCCCCTCCTCAAACGTTGCTGAACTACACAGGAGCTACAAAGCAAAACTTCTCCCTTGGGGAGGAAGTGGGAGAAGGTGAGCTAGCTTTGCCAAGCTCTCTCAGATGCACAGCAGAGCTACTGAGCCAAGCCTCTCTTCCTTCTGTGGGCTGAGGCTCAACAAGCCAGTGAGGTGGATTAGGCTGGGTGCGTGTGTTTGTCTGGGTCCTTTATGAAGTTTATACCTCTCCTCCCTGGCATTACGTTTTGTGACACACATGGTCCAGCCCGACAAGGCCCTCATAACAAATGAGTTTGACACCCCTGCTTTAGAGGTTCTTTGCAGCATCCTGGTGTTATCTGCAAGCCGTATCATGCATGCTTTAGAGTAGTCCACTGATGGATCAGTTAAATAGCAACTGTTCCAAAAATGGACTCTTGGGGGACAGAAGCTTTGCAACAGATTTAAGGTCAGGCAGAAAGATTTCCCGAAACTGCAAAGACTCTCGAAACGACAGATAGTTCCCCAGAGAAAATGGCTGCTTTGGAGGGTGGAGTTTATGACATTATACCCTACTGAGGTCTAGAGTTGTCAATCCCCGGGTAGGGGCAGGGGATCCCCCAGTGGGGAGGCCCTCCCCCCACTTCAGGGTTATCAGAAAGCGGGTGGAGGGGAGGGAAATGTCTGCTAGGCACTCCATTATTCCCTGTGGAGACCAGTTCCCATAAGGTATAGTGGTGAATTGATCTGCGAGTATCTAGGCCTCTGAGGGGCCTGCCTTTTGAGGTAGAGGCACCACATTTTCAGCAGAGCATCTGGTGCCTCTCCCCAAGATACCCTCCAAGTTTGAGAAAGACTGGACCAGGGGGTCCAATTCTATGAGCCCCCAAAGAAGATGCCCCTCTCCATTATTTCCAGTGGAGGGAAGGCATTTAAAAGGTGTGCAGTTCCTTTAAATGTGATGGCCAGAACTCCCTTTGAAGTTCAATCATGCTTGTCACAACCTTGCTCCTGGCTCCACCCCAGTGTCTCCTGGCTCCACCCCCAAAGTCTCCAGATATTTCTTGAATTGGACTTAGCAGCCCTACTGAAGTCCCAGGCAATCTCCAAACACTGCCTTCCTCAGGCTCCACCCCCAAATTCTCCAGTTATTTCCCAGCTCAGAGTGGGCGATCCTAATTATGATGGGCGGAATCAAGCCGCCCCTTTTTCAAGTCACCCCTCCGCTCTGATCACAGCAGCTGCATTTGCGTAGTCCGAAGTGGAGCCTCCAACTTTCACCTCTTTTAGTTTTTAGTGAAGGAAACGGATACCTTGTTTTTCTGGGATGACCAAACATACAATATGGTTTGCCATAAAATCAAAATAGACAAGGGGAAAAAAACAACGAAGTCAGAATAGCAAAGGGGAACTTGAAAACATGGTATTAAAAAAAACACACACACAACCAATATAGAAACATAATGAGGCAGTAGCCCCCAAGTTTAAACCAGCAGTCTTGTCAGGATCAATTACCCCACCCCCTCAGAAAATATTAAACAACAGCAAAATAGTTTAAGGAATAACCCCCAGGCACACCTTATGCAGCTTTGGAAAACCAAAGCAAAGGGGAAACTGAACTTCTTGGTCCAGAAACTCCAAAATCAGAGGGCTGCCAACTTTAGCCTCCTTTCCAGAGGAACTCTGAGGAACTCAGAGCTCCTTCATATCATAAACGCCGTTCACCAACCTCACCCAGCCATGCAGCGACATCACTTCTGGTGCATACTGGAAGTGATGTCATCATGTTGCCAGCACTTGGGCAAAATATTATATGGTAAAAATTAGAGTTCTTGCCCAAATATCCCAGCATTCTTGTACTGCTAGCAACATGATGACATCACTTCCAGCATGGCTAGGGTCGTGACACTCTAGGAGTCACGATAACAACTCTATGGGACCATAGATATTTTACAGCAAATCCTAGAGCATCCCCGGTATGATGATGTCACTTCCAGGTGATGTCATCACACAGGGCATGTCAGGCAATGACAGGGCCCTTTGGGGGCAGGGATCCCCCTGGTAACCTGCCGCATGCTGGAGGGTTGGGACCCTTTAAACCGGGGGATCTGTCACCCCCAGCGGGAGCTTGGTAGCCCTAAGCATGGCCAGCATTAGTGTCAATTATGCTGAGGCACTGGTGTAGGCCACTCTCACTGCAAGCACCGCCCAGCTAATCAGTTGCCAGTGTCATTTGGAAATTCTAACAACTGAAATTCTCTGAGGCTGATGTTACCTAAGACAGATAATTGAAGATTCTGCTAAAAACCAGCCTCAGGGACCGTTCTTGAAATGAGAGTTCCAGATTTGTTCTTGCAATACTACGACACAAAAGCAAACAAAACGGCTCAAAAAGGTGAGAATTTTCTTTGAAAGGGCGAAAGAACACATCCGTCACTGAGGGGGAAACCATGAGACTTTTGGCTAGTGCATCATTAATTATCAAGTGCGTGGAGTTCACATCCCTAAATTACAGGATCTCCGAATGAAAGTGTGCATTTTTCTTCTTTTTTTTGGCTGCAGTTTAATCTTTATTGCAGAGTTGAAGGAACTGCACACATTTTCGCCTGAGCAGTAAACCGAACCATATGGTCGATCTGATTAAGCACTGTAATGGGGATAATATCACTGATTAGGCCTCACATTTTATCCCGGTCTTCCGAGATTTGCAGTTTAACTCATGAAAGCAGATTACCTTTTTTCAAAGGAGCATTATTAGCTCATAAATACATAAGACCCCTTGCACATTATCGCGCTGCCTTCCTCTCTCCGTTTCAAAGGCCCTTTGATTAGAGAGCGTCTTGCGATGCTTAAACAAGCAAACAAAACATTAAAAAAAATATTTCAGAATGCCTAAATGCAGTTTTCATGATGATTTGCTAATAACGCTAAGTTAAAGAAATGTTTCCCGTAACCGGTTCTAATCAGCACGAAAACATGGAGGAAAACAACCACCGGCTGATTTTAAAATAGCGGGCGGGGGGTGGAGTTTAAAAAGTCAAACTGCAGACATTTATGGATGGGATTTAGGGATGCCAGCTCTGGATTGGGAAATTCTTGGAGATTTTGGAGGTGGAGCCTGGGAAGGCTGAGGTTTGTTGCGGGGGGGGGGACACACTTCAGCAGGATATAATGGCACTGAGTCCACCCTCTAAAGCAGTGGTCCCCAACCTTTTTGGCACCAGGGATCGGTTTAGTGGAAGGCAATTTATCCACGGACCGGCGTAAGGGAGGGGGGTGGAGGCAATGGTTTTGGGATGATACAATTGGGCACTCTATTTTGGTGTGGTGGTTAAGTGTGCAGACTCTTATTTGGGAGAACCGGGTTTGATTTCCCACTCCTTCACTTGCAGCTGCTGGAATGGTTTTGGGTCAGCCATAGCTCTCTTATCTGGGAGAACAGGGTTTGATTCCCCACTCCTCCACTTGCAGCTGCAGGAATGGTCTTGGGTCAGCCATAGCTCTCTTATCTGGGAGAACCGGGTTTGATTCCCCACTCCTCCACTTGCAGCTGCTGGAATGGCCTTGGGTCAGCCATAGCTCTCTTATCTGGGAGAACCGGGTTTGATTCCCCACTCCTCCACTTGCAGCTGCTGGAATGGCCTTGGGTCAGCCATAGCTCTTGCAGAGCTGCCCTTGAAAGGGCAGTTTCTGGGAGAGGCCTCTCAACCCCACCCACCTCACATGGTGTCCGTTGTGGGGGAGGAAGATAAAAGAGATTGTGAGCCACTATGAGATTCGGAGTGTAGGGCAGGATATAAATCCAATGTCATTGTCTTCTTCATCATCATCATCATCATCATTATTACATTGCAATATATAATGGAACAATTATACAACTCACGGCCCGGTTGCTAACAGGCCACAGACCGGTACTGGTCCACGGCCCAGGGGTTGGGGACCCTTGCTCTAAAGCAGGAGTGTCAAACTCATTTGTTATGAAGGCCGAATCTGACATAAATAAGACCTTGTTGGGCTAGAACATGTTGGGTTGGGCTGAGCCATGTGTGAGCACATTGGTCTTAAAGGTGCTTTCTTTGTATTTGGGATCCAGGGAACCGAGCAAAGGGAAGCTCTGGCTCTTTCCTTCCTTCCCCAGGGGATCTGGAAAGGGAGCAGCCTCAGCCAATAGAAGGAAGAGAGGCTTGACTCAGTAGCTCTCCTGTGCAACTGAGAGAGCCTGACAAAGTAAGCTCTCCATCCTCCCCTTCCACTCCATTGAGCAAGCTGTTATGCAGAAGGAAGCAAGTTATAGGGAGAAGGAAGCAGATGACAGCCAGATGCTCGGGGGCCTGATAGGAGCCCTCCGGGGGCCTGATTTGGCCCCCAGACTGCATGTTTGACACCCCTGCTCTAAAGCAGCCATTTCATCCAGGGTAATGGTAATCTGGAGATCAAATGTAACAGCAGGAGATCTCCAGGTACCACCTGGGGGGTTGGCAACCCGAGACTAGTAGGGCTTCCAGGTTTCCTGTATGGCAGTAGGTCTCCTTCTGGCAGCTCTAGCTGCTTTGCTGCTGCTCTCCGGGTTGACTGTTTGACCATAGAGTTTCCAGTGAGTCCTAGAGCTACCTAATATCACTTCCAGGTTCCCCCCAGAAATGATGTAGCAGTACAGATAATGTCACAGCTTCTGTGTCCCAGCCCAATATCCTCCCACTGGGTTCCAAGCAGAGCACGACAACCCTAGAATCTAGAATAAAGAAGACAATTGTTACTGGTGCTGGAACATTCCCTGAACTTTTACCTTAAGTTATTTCTGGGAGAAAGGCAGATCCTACCCAAAATAATAATACAAAAGTGGTGATTACTACTACTACTATCACCACCACCAGTACTACTGCTATTACTGCTGCTGCTGCTACTACTACTACTATACTATTAGATCAGACTACTACTACTACTAGATTAGACTAAAGGTCCACCTAATCCAGCATCCTGTCTGCTATAACGACCCACCAGTTGCCCACTGGAAGACTCCAGAAAGAGAGCATGAAAGTTACTCCAACTACTTGTTGCTCCATAGTAATCGGTTGGTAGGTTCCATTCATCTACTATGTGTAGGAGAGCCAGTTTGGTGTAGTGGTTAAGTGTGAGGACTCTTATCTGGGAGAACCAGGTTTGATTCCTCACTCCTCCACTTGCACCTGCTAGCACGGCCTTGGGTCAGCCAGAGCTCTGGCAGAGGTTGTCCTTGAAAGGGCAGCTGCTGTGAGAGCCCTCTCCAGCCCCACTCACCTCACAGGGTGCCTGTTGTGGGGGAGGAAGGTAAAGGAGATTGTGAGCCGCTCTGAGACTCTTTGGAGTGGAGTGCGGGATATAAATCCAATATCATCATCATCATCATCATCATCATCATCTTCTTCTTCTTCTTCTTCTTCTTCTTCTTCTTCTTCTTCTTCTTCTTCTTCTTCTTCTTCTTCTTCTTCTTCTTCTTCTTCTTCCTACTGATGGAACGTTTCCTCTATGAATCTGTCTAATGCTGTCTTAAAGCCAGCTATGCTAGTCCATGTGGCAGTGAATTCCACAGGCTGATTTCAGACTGTGAAAATAAGAAAGCTCTTTCATTTACTCCAAATCCACTGCTCATTAATTCACTGGGACCAGTTCCTCACAAGCAGTTGCTATGCCCCCGGACTTCTGCTTTTCCTGGCTCAAACAATCGATTCCCCACCAGTCACTGCACGGGTGCATTTGGCCCGTGGCTCCCTTCATTTCCCTTGCAGCTTCCGGATCTCCAAAAAACGAGAGTAAGAAAATGTGAAGGAAATTATAGGAAGTAGCAGATCAAAATGCACCTGCACAGAAACTGGTGGGGAATTGATTGCCTGAGCTGGGGAAAAGCAGAAGTCCAGGGGCAAAGCAAATGCTAGTTAGGAATCAGTCTGGGTAAATCAAAGGAGTTCCATTGTTATGAGGAAGAGTAAATTCTCCCTACTTACTTTCCCTACACCATGCACCTATCATGTTCTCCTTCCTTAGTCATGTAGTCATCCATGCTCCAATATTCTTTAGACTTCATAGAAGGCTTTGGAAGAATATCTGCGGAGAAGGACTTCTGACAGTTAAGCACATAAGAAGAGGGGTCCTACTGGATCTGAACAACAGTCCATCTGGTCCAGCATCCTGTCTCACATAGTGGCCGCTGGATGGACAACAACAGGGCATAGAGACTGAGGTTTTCAACTTGATGTTGCCTCCTGGTTCTGGGATTCAGACAGAGGATTAGTACCTCTGAATGTGGAGGTTCCCCACATTCCCCCAACGTGGCTAGTAATCATTGACATACTCATCCTCCATTAATCCACCTAATCCCCTTTGAAAGCTGTTCATTCCTTTCGCCACCACTACACCTTCTGAAGTCCACGTTTTAATCACTCTCCTGTGTAAAGAAGTGTGTCCCTTTTCTCCGTCCTGAATCTTCTTCCCACCGGCTTCACTTGATGTTCTCAAGTTTGAGTATTTTGGAGGAGGGGGAGAAAATTCTCTTGGTCTCCACCTAGGGTTGCCACGTCTCTCCGCCACAAATCCTAGAGCGTCCCTGGTGCAACGTGCCCGGTATGATGATGTCATCACGCGCGACAACAGGGCTTCTTGGGGGTGGAGATCCCCCCTGGCGGCCTGCTCCATGATGGTGAGTTGGGGCCCCCCAAACCGGGGGGATCCCCCACCCCTGGCAGGAACTTGGCTGCCCTATCTCCACCCCATGCATACTTTTACAAACCTCAATCATGTCCCTCCGCTTAGTCATCTCTTTTCTAAACTGAAAAGTTCCCGACTGTTCAGCCTCTCCTCATAGAGAAGGTGCTCCAGGTCGTAATCGTCTTCGTTGCTCTCCAGTGCTTTGTCGTTTTCAGAGAGGCAAATTATTCGAAGTGTTTCTCTGTATCTTTCCCCATTCGCTCACGGGCATACATCTTGCTTCCAGTCCTAGGTGGAAAGGCAAATCCCAGCGCCTCGTGTAGCAGGCAGAAGCAGATGGTGGCTTTCCCTTCCCTTCTGCGCACGCTACAGGTTTACCATACACGACTGCTGAATCGGGCTGTTTGGTTTCCATTTCCCTGCTGAGCCTCTGGAAAGGGAAGGTGCAATCCTCCAGTCTAGGCGTCGTCCCCTATCTCAAAACATAACTACGAAGTCTGGGTGAGGATTCCTGAAACATCACAACGCTATCACCATACCTCCGCTTTGGATCACTGAAACCTCCCGAATTACTGTGAAAAATAATGTTCCATGTGGGGAAATTATCCGTTACAAGCAGATTTGTGGTTTAGGTGAGGCCGGAGTTTCCTGAAGTTATTCCATTTAGGATCCCGCTCTTTACCACTTGTCCCATCCTGTTAATTTAGGGCCGCCAGCCTTGAGGTGGGACCTGGGGATCCCCCGGAAGGACAGCTCATCTCCGGGTTACATTGATCTGGAGAAAACGGATGCTTTGGAAGGTGGTTTCTATGGGGTTGTACCCCACTGAAGTCCTTCCCCTCCCCAGACTGAACCCCCCAAACTTCCAGGAATTTCGCAACCTGGAGTTGACAACCCAACCCACACATTGATGGCTGAGGGGGGGGGGTGGCACCCCTATGTTAATTATATTGACTCATTCTGTGTAAATATAATTAACATAGTAGCCCCGTGGTGCGGAGTGGTAAAGCTGCAGTACTGCGGTCTGAACTCTCTGCTCACGACCTGAGTTCGATTCCGGCGGAAGCTGGATTCAAGTAGCCGGCTCAAGGTCGACTCAGCCTTCCATCCTTCCGAGGTCGGTAAAATGAGGACCCAGCTTGCTGGGGGGGGGGGGGAAGTGTAGATGACTGGGGAAGGCGATGGCAAACCACCCTGTAAAAAATTTGCCGTGAAAACGTCGTGATGTGACGTCACCCCAGAGTCGGAAACGACTGGTGCTTGCACAGGGGACCTTTCCTTTTCCATTCTGTGTAACCTGCGTCGAGTCCCAAGACAGGAGGACTATAAATAACGTTCATATCCCAGCCTGAATCACAATTTGGCTTAGTTATAACTGTCCCCCTTCAAAGCATTTATCTGTGCACCCTTCCTCATTTTGCGCTTTTGGGTTGTGAGAAAACAACTTTCTTTCAGCTGCGATAAAGGTTCAAACCTTGGTGCTAGGTTAGGGACCCTGACCTGCAGCTACAAATTATTATCGCTGTCGTCATTTTCAGCAGCAGCAGAAATATTTATTGTTTACAGCCAAAGGCCATCACAATAGAAAATTAAGAACTTAATGATTAAAAAGACTAAATTGTTGTTGTTGTTGTTGTTGTTATATTACTAGATGGACTATTGCGCTATTCTTCTGTACATACAGGGCTCTGGGAGATGTACAACTTAAGGAAAAATAAAATAAAATCAAAATTAAGATACATGCGGGAGCCTCGTGGCGCAGAGTGGTAAAACTGCGGTACTGCAGTCCAAGCTCCGCTCACGACCTGAGTTCGACCCCGGCAGAAGCTGGGTTTAGGAAGCCGGCTCAAGGTTGACTCAGCCTTCCACCCTTCCGAGGTCGGTAAAATGAGTACCCAGCTTGCTGGGGGGGGGGGAAGCGTAGATGACTGGGGAAAGTAAAATGAGTACCCAGCTTGCTGGGGGGAAAGCGTAGATGACTGGGGAAGGTAAAATGAGTCCCCAGCTAACTGGGGGGGAAGTGTAGATGACTGGGGAAGGTAAAATGAGTACCCAGCTTGCTGGGGGGGAAGCGTAGATGACTGGGGAAGGTAAAATGAGTCCCCAGCTAACTGGGGGGGAAGTGTAGATGACTGGGGAAGGTAAAATGAGTCCCCAGCTTGCTGTGGGGGGAAGTGTAGATGACTGGGGAAGGTAAAATGAGTCCCCAGCTTACTGGGGGAGGGGAGTGTAGATGACTGGGGAAGGTAAAATGAGTACCCAGCTTGCTGGGGGGAAAGTGTAGATGACTGGGGAAGGTAAAATGAATCCCCAGCTTGCTGGGGGGGAAGCGTAGATGACTGGGGAAGGTAAAATGAGTTCCCAGCTTGCTGGGGGGGAAGCGTAGATGACTGGGGAAGGTAAAATGAGTCCCCAGCTTGCTGGGGGGAAAGTGTAGATGACTGGGGAAGGCATTGGCAAACCACCCCGTATAAAAGTCTGCCGTGAAAACATCATGATGTGACATCACCCCATGGTTGGGTAATGACTCGGTGCTTGCACAGGGGGACTGCCGTTACCTTTTAAAGGTACATGCAGTAAAAGATCCCAGATGGAATCACTACATAATCTCATGCCCATTCTAGACTGCACTGTTGCCTCTTGGACAGGGTAAGGAGGAGGGAAACAGAAGAAAAGGTAAGGAGAAAGAGGGTGGCAGCCTTGATTTTAAAAAAACAAGACAAAACATTGCTGTCCTCAGCCAAAAGTCTGGCAGAACGTCTCTGCTTCAGGCCCTGCGGAATTGCATTAAGTCCTGCAGGGCCCCGGTGGTAATTGGCAAAGGATTCCACCAGGAAGGCCCTGGCCTTGGTGGAGAAGAGCTGGACATCAGTCAGTCATTTTTTGTTATAACAGTCATAGACCAGGTAAAAAGCACGGCTCAATCAGTAATAAAGAGTAAAAATCTGTCAAAGGTATACTACTAAAATACATGTCCATCTAACACAACAAGATTAAAATGTAGATACAATTTTAGTACACAGCGGTAGTCTACATCAAAAAAGAACGCTCCTACGACTGAAAACTATTCTTTTGTTTGATCACTTGGGCGCAAAAACCTAGCTGTCACTCTAGTGATTGCTGGTATTTCATGAACCAGCAGTTTCCCCAGAGATGTCTTATCTGTTAGCACTGTAGACTGCTCCAAAATAGGGAGAATTGTCTTGTCCCCAACTTCCTTATAGGAAAGGAAAGGTCCCCTGTGCAAGCACCAGTCATTTCCGACTCTGGGGGGACGTTGCTTTCACAACGTTTTCACAGCAGACTTTTTATGGGATGGTTTGCCATTGCCTCCCCAGTCATCTACGTTATCCCCCCAGCAAGCTGGGGACTCATTTGACCGACCTCGGAAGAATGGAAGGCTGAGTCAACCTCGAGCTGACTACCTGAAAACCCAGCTTCCGCCGGGGATTGAACTCAGGTCGTGAGCAGAGCTTAGGAATGCAGTACTGCAACTTTAACACTCTGCGCCACGGGGCTCTTAACTTCCTTATAGAGGGGACAACAAATAAGAATATGTTAAAGTGTTTCCACCTCACCAATGGGGCATGTGCAGATTCTTTCACTGTATGGGGTCCTTCGATATCTTCCTTCTGTTACCTAAGATGGCATAACATTGCACCTGGCAAGAGTAAAAGCCCTTCTATAAAGGGGCAGTTGGACATCATTTATTTACTTGATATTTCACGGGGACCAAAAGGGACTTAAATTGTTCTCCTGTCCTCCATTTTATCCTCACAGCAATCCTGTGAGAAGAAGAAGGACAGGTTTCTTACCTGTAACTGGTGATCTTCGAGTGGTCATCTGTGCAATCACACATATGGGTAATCCGCAGGATTGGCCCCGACCTCGGAGAGTTCAAAGCAATCTTGATCGTAGATCTGGCGCGCCTCCCACTTGTCCTGGGAGGAGACAGCTACTGCGCATGCCTGGACAAGGGGGAGGTGCTTAGCCACTCAGTTTCTTCCCGCCGCCGGATAGGTGGAAATAACTGTGCTTACTAGCTTCCAGCAGCGGGGAAGGCTGGGTGGGTCTGTGTGATTGCACAGATGACCACTCGAAGATCACCAGTTACAGGTAAGAAACCTGTCCATCTTCTTCGTGGTCTCTGTGCATTCACACATATGGGTGATTAGCGAGCCATTTCTTCGGAGGTGGGTGCTGGACCTGTAAGAACATGAAGGGTTAGAGCGTAATGTAATGATAGTGGTACTCACAGTGGTTAGTCGAAGATCGATCGTAGCACTGCTTGTCCGAAGGAGGCATCTCGCCGGGCACGGACGTCGAGAGCGTAGTGCGAGGCGAAGGTAGATGTGGAGGACCAGACGGCTGCAGCGCATATGTCCTCTATAGGGATGCCTTTCATGAAGGCAGACGAGGTAGCCACGGCTCTGGTTGAGTGGGCTCGTATATGTTGAGGGATTGGTTGCTTTGCCAGCTGGTAACAGAGTTCGATGGCAGCAACAATCCATTTGGAGAGTCTCTGGGTAGATATTCTGCTGCCCTTATTATGGGTAGCGTAGGTGACAAAGAGTCTAGGGTCTTTACGGATTTGGCGGGTTCTGTCTATGTAGAAGGCTAGGGCTCTCCGTGCATCCAAGTTGTGGAGTGCCCTTTGTCCCGCGTCCGCGGGGTGCTGGAAGAAGGCTGGTATAGTGGACTGTCTTCCTAGGTGAAAGGTAGAGACGACCTTGGGTAGGAAGGTCGGGTCAGGTCGGAGGACCACCGTACTGTTATGAAATATCGTATACGGTGGGTCTGCTCTGAATGCGCAGATGTCACTGGCCCTCTTGCCTGTGGTGAGGGCCGTAAGTAGTGCCGTCTTCCATGACAGCAGGTGTAGTGGGATGGAGGCCATGGGCTCGAAGGGTGGTTTCATGAGTTGGCTCAGGACTAGGGACAGGCTCCAGGTGGGTAGAACTTGTTTGATTGGTGGGTGTAGGCGAATGATGCCCTTGAGGAAAGCTCTGGTCGCGTGGTGAGAGAATACCGTTGTGCCATCGATGCGGGGGTGGAAGGCAGAGATGGCTGCCAGGTGTACCTTCAGGGAAGAATACGACAGACCCGCTCTGGATAGCGTTAAGGTGTAAGTTAGTACCTGAGGTATAGTGGCGAGGTTGGGGTCGAAGTTGTGCTGTGAGGCATAGTGTGAGAAGCGTTTCCACTTAAATAGATAGGATTTCCTAGTAGATGGTTTTCTGGAGTTCACTAGGACCTGACGGACCTCCGGAGGGAAGTCTAGAAACTGATTCTCCAGGCTGTTAATTTGAGCGATGCCGGGTTGTGGTGAAGGACCCTGCCGCCCTGTTGAGAGAGGAGATCCCGTGTTTGAGGGAGCTGGATGAAGGTATTGTTGGACAGGAGCAGCAAGGTCGTAAACCAGGGTTGGCGCGGCCACCATGGAGTTATGAGGATGCAGTTTGTGTGGTCTACCTGAATCTTCTGTAGAACTCTGGTGATAAGTGGAATGGGCGGAAAGAGGTAGTGGAGTGTTCCTTTCCAAGTTTGTATAAAGGCATCCCCCCTGGAGAGGTGGGATGGAGGACCTCTCATGTAGAAGCGGGTGCATTGGGCATTTGACGGTGAAGCAAATACATCTATCTTCGGTTGTCCGAAGATGCTGAATATCTGTCTGATGTATCGGCTGTTGATAGACCACTCGTGGTTGTTGGTGGAGTGGCGGCTCAGGGCGTCTGCCTGGGTGTTCTCGGCCCCTGGTAGGTGTACGGCCGTGAGGAAGATGCCCTGGCTTATGCTCCAGTGCCACAGGGCTAGGGCTCTCTTGCAGAGTCTGACGGAGGCGGTGCCGCCCTGCCTGTTGATGTAAAAGACTGTGGCGATGTTGTCGGAGGTGACCTGGACGTGCTGGTTCCTTAGCGATGGGAGGAAGGACCGCAAAGCCTTGTGCACTGCGATGAGCTCCAGGCAGTTTATGTGGAGAGAGCGTTCGTAGTCTGTCCACTGGCCCTGCACCGTGAGGTCTTCCAAGTGGGCTCCCCATCCCCAGTTGGAGGCATCTGTGGTTACAATCACCGAGGGCGGTGTCTGCTTGAATGGCATGCCCTTGTAGAGGTGATGTTCCTTGGTCCACCATTTGAGGGATGGTACAATGTGTAGTGGAAGGGTGAGCAGTGTGGATTGATGTTGTGTGTGAGGGCGGAAAGTTCTTACGAACCACATTTGGAGGGGACGCATGTGCAGCTTCGCAAACCGCAGAACTGCTGTGGTTGCTGCCATGAGGCCTAACATTCTCTGGAAGGTGAGCGCTGTTTGGGAGCGCTGGGCGATGATAGTGTTGGCCAGTGACATTATGGCGAGTGCCCTGTCCTGAGGTAGGAAAGCCGTTTGTGAGAGCGTGGAGATGTCTGCTCCTATGAATTGGATCCTTTGGGTAGGGACTAGTTTGGATTTTGAGAGGTTGACTAGGAGGCCTAAGGTGGCCAGGGTGGAGAGGGTGGTCGAGACGTCCAGTTGTAGTTGCTCCCTGGAATGGGCGACGATCAGCCAGTCGTCTATGTACGGGAAGATTGATATCTGTTGCTGGCGTAATGTGGCTGCTACTACTGCCAT
Organism: Heteronotia binoei; assembly: GCF_032191835.1. Taxonomy (NCBI): domain Eukaryota; kingdom Metazoa; phylum Chordata; class Lepidosauria; order Squamata; family Gekkonidae; genus Heteronotia; species Heteronotia binoei. The sequence goes on from NC_083231.1 coordinate 114,789,998, forward strand.
GCACTTGGTGAAGACCCTTGGTGCTGTGGAGAGACCGAAGGGAAGGGAGCAGAACTGGAAGTGCTGCTTCCCTATGGCAAACCTGAGGAATCTTCTGTGATGATGGTTGATTGTAATGTGGAAGTAGGCGTCCTGGAGGTCTATGGACGCCATCCATGCTCGTTCTGGGATGAGCGGGAGGATTGCCTGAAGCGTGACCATACGGAATTTCTTGTAGGTTATGTGTAGGTTGAGTTTGCGGAGGTCGAGAATGGGTCGGAGTCCTCCGTCCTTTTTTGGCACCAGGAAGTACCGGGAGTAGAAGCCGGTGCGATGGTATTGGGGTGGGACTGGTTCTATCGCGCCCTTGTCCAGCAGAGACGCGATTTCCGTCTGCAGGGGTGCGGACGGGGGTGTGGTGAGGAACCGGTGGTGCTTTGGAGTGGACGTAAACTCTATTAGGTAGCCTCTTTGAATGATGGCGAGGACCCAGGCGTCCGATGTTATGGTCCTCCAGGCAGTGTAGAATGGTTGTAGTCGTGTTGATGGGTTTGGCTGATGGAGGGAGACTGGACGGCTCGGGGCAGGGAGGTCAGAGAGACGGTTTGGGTGTGGTTGAAGGTTTCTTGGTTGTTTGGCGTCTGTGTTGAAAGGAAGGCTTGGACTGCGGTGGTTTGCGCTTCCATGGTTCCTGTTGTCGTGGGGATCTGTTCCCTTTGTATTGGTTGGACCTCCAGTTCCTTTGTCGATTGGTTTGGGTCAGAGGTTGGGAGACTCCCAGTCGTCTTGCCCTCTTCCTGCCATCGTCTACAGATGTGAGGATGTCATCTGTAGAGGAGCTAAACAGGCCAAGGCCATCAAAGGGCAAATCTTCAACTTTGTATTTGATGTCTGGTTGGAGGGAGGAGGACCTGAGCCACGCGTGTCTGCGGAGTGCTATGGCTGAGGCCAAGGTTCTGGAGGAACACTGTGCAGCGTGACGGGCAGTGTTGATTTGCTGTTTGGTTACTCTGGCCATCTCCTGCAGGGTCGTGGTGGCTGACTTTTGGGATGCCTCGGGCAGGGATGGTACCAATGCGGCGAGGGAGGTGGTCAGGTTGTGGGTGTATGCGGAGAAGCATGCCATGTAGTTGAGGATTTTGGTTGTGGCTGTAGTGAGGGCGTAAATCTTTCTTCCGATGGTGTCGAGTTTTTTGCCCTCCCGTTCTGGTGGTACCGGGTGTCTAGTCTGCTTCGACTTCGAGGACGAATGTACAATGATCGAGTTCGGAGCCGGGTGGGTGAACAGGAACTTGGAATCAGGTGCGTGTATCTTGTACAGCGCTTCAACCCTCTTGGATGTTGGCGGTACCGATGCCGGTTTGTCCCATGCTTCTTTGAGTGTTTCTAGTAGAACGGGGAGCATTGGGAGAGAAGAGCTGGATGGAAGATCCGCGTGGACTAGATCAAAAACGACGTCCGAGACTCTGGGGGCGTCCGTATTGAGCTTTAGATTTAGCGAGCTTGCCATGTTTGCTACCAGGTCGAGGTAGGATCTTGGGCTTTCAGACGGTGATAAGTCTGCTGGCTTGGCTATGTCGGAGTCTGGGGATTGTAGGTCCGAACCCGAAGAGTGGTCGGAGTCGGAGAGTTCCTCCTCGGATCCGTCGTCGGTTCCTTGAGGTAGGTCGGGCTGAGGTGTTGTCTTGGGAGCCGTGTGTAGGGATTCTAGTGGTGACGGGAGCTTCGGTTCGGCGCCGAGGTCCGTAGGGTCGTCATGGTGAAGCGATTCGATCGAAGCAGTTTGGAGTCTGTGTGTGCGATCTCGGTAGCGCGGAGACTCTTGGTAGCTGTGGTAATGGCGATCATGGGATGGTGATCGTCGGTGCCGTCTTCGGTGCCGTGGGGATGGAGACCTAGATCTCGATGGAGAGTAATAGTAGTGTCTCCCCCTGCGGTGGCTGCGAGAGCGCCGGCGGCTGCGGGACCTGGTGCGGCGGCGACTGCGGGACCTGGTGCGGCGGCGGCTGCGGGACCTGGTACGGCGGCGACTGCGGGACCTGGTGTGTCGGCGACTGCGGGACCTGGTGCGTTTGCGACTGTGAGATCGAGGTCTAGTCAGGGGATCTCTCGGGGTCGAGGGTTCTCTGGTGAGCGCGTGGGCGTCTATCGGCTGTGAGAGATCTACGAATTTAGTGGGGTCGAGAGTGTGGGTCCTAACGGATGCGGTAGAGTGCGTATCCAGCAGCTGGTCTGGTGGGGAATTCGGAATGGACGGCGACTTTGATGAGATGCGGATGATTTCCAACGGAGTGATTGACGGTGTTGCCGTCGACTTCGACGTCGGAGTCTTCGGCATCGATCCGGAGGCAGTGGCGGTCGGGTTCGAGGCCTTCGGTTTGGTGGTCGGGTTCGAGGCCGAGTCGAGAGGGCGGGTCTTATGCTTTTTTGAGCTAGTGCTGCCCGTCGGGTCCGAGTGGGCGGAATCGGAGCGGCGACGCTTTTTGGGGTCGTCCGACTTCTTAGAGTGCTTGCCGGTCTTAGGCTTACAGGGAGTCTGTGCCACGGAAGCTGCCGACTGCGCCTCTCCCACGAGGTGTGGGGAAGATGGCGCGGGTTGTTGTTGTCCGCCACGCGGCATGGCCGGTCGGAGTGAGGTTTCCATGAGGTGGCTCTTGAGTCTCGCGGCGCGGTTCTTGCGGGCCTGTTTGCCAAATTGGCTGCAGTGCACGCAGGAGTCTGGACGGTGTGCCTCTCCAAGGCAGAACAAGCAAAGAGAGTGGCCGTCGGACGAGGGGATTTTTGAGGAGCAGCTGGTACAGCGTTTAAAGATTATCTTGTCCCTTCCTTCCATCCGCCCGGGAGGGGGGGGGGGGAGGGAGGGGGAAAGTCCAGAAAGATAGTAAGAGGAGGCTTTTTTTTTTTTTTTTTTTTTATACGATACCAGGAGAAGTAGAAGATGAAGAATTGAAGCGAAGAGAAGGTAGTTGTTGGAGATTGCAATGAAGAAGTTGGAGATCAACGAGGAAGGTGCGATCCGGTCGGCGGTAAGGAAGAAACTGAGTGGCTAAGCACCTCCCCCTTGTCCAGGCATGCGCAGTAGCTGTCTCCTCCCAGGACAAGTGGGAGGCGCGCCAGATCTACGATCAAGATTGCTTTGAACTCTCCGAGGTCGGGGCCAATCCTGCGGATTACCCATATGTGTGAATGCACAGAGACCACGAAGAAGATTTGCAGATTTATACCCCATCCTTCTCTCTGAATCAGAGACTCAGAGCGGCTTACAATCTCCCATATCTTCTTCCCCCACAATAGACACCCTGTGAGGTGGGCGGGGCTGAGAGGGCTCTCACAGCAGCTGCCCTTTCAAGAACAACTCCTGCGAGAGATATGGCTGACCCTAGGCCATTCCAGCAGGTGCAAGTGGAGGAGTCGAGAATCAAACCCGGTTCTCCCAGATAAGAGTCCATGCACTTAACCACTACACCAAACTGAGGTAGGTGAGGTTTGCTGAGAGTGTGCCTGAGGTCACTCAGCAAGCTTCCAGGGCAGAGCGGGGATTTGAACCTGAATTTTCCCAATCTAACAACAGAAATTGGTCAATATTTCTCACGTCCCTGCTGTTATGGCAAGTACTTTTGGGTCCTTTTAGGGGTCGATGAGGTTTAAAACGTTTTAAATGAATACAATGTTCCATTCCTTTCTTATTTGCGAAACAACATCTAGAATCCTCTTCCCCGCGCACTTTTTTTTTCCCCGTGAGTAATATTTCTCTTTGACTTTTGCTCTTTGTAAATTGTTCGATGCGGTGTGATGTCTAAGAACAACATATATTTAAATGGAATGCTAATGCCTCTATTTTTAAACACAGTGGTTCTTATGTTAATATAATACCAAATGATTAAGACGAAGTGGTGATATTTTCCTTCTGTTGAGGCAAACAAGAAAGTGGAAGAATGTGAACCTTAAATGTTAATGGTTAAACAAATCCAAGTTGTAATGCCAGTGGTAATTGATGATATGTTCTGAAATCCCAGGCATTCAACGCCAAGGCAAATTTAACTAAGAATCTGTTTTCTAAGAAGCATAACTTTCAATATATATAAATATGTATTCTCTCCTCTCCAATGATAAAAGTAAATACTCTCTGGATTCAGACAAATTGGAGGGGGGGGGTGATGGAAAACTGTATATAAGTGTAAAATAGCACCAACTGTAATTTTTAATGGGTTTTTTTTTGTTTTATGTTATACGCTTTTGTATTGTTTTTATATTGCCAACAGGCCTGTAAGCTGCCCTGAGGGTGGGATATAAATCTAATAAAATAACTGACTAACTAACAAACTAACACACACCCAGAAGTGGGGTTTGAGAGACAAACTAGTGTTGGCAACTATAGCAGCGCCCGCCTCACAGCCTCACTGGATCTCTTTATTTCAGTCTCTTCGGGGTATTTTACTTGTTACTTGGATGGAAATAGATTTTTCTTCGTAGGGGACCACAGCAGCTTTGTAGTTTTTCCCAAAAAATATAGGCTCTTGAGAACTTTAACTCAAACCACAGATTTATTATAAAACAAAGTCTTTAAACTGGGGATATGGGAGATATTTACACAGGCTAACACGTTGCTCAGTTGTTTCAGGCTTTACAAAAACTTTTTCTTTCTTTTGAGTCTCTTTCAGTTACACAGTTCACAGTTTCCCTATATGTTGCTCTCTCCACCTCTAGCCAAGGTCTGGCCTCTTGGGAATGATGTGCCAAGTCTCACCCCTCGACTGCAGCCACGACTACCAGTCCTTCTGGTGTCTCAGACCCACATCCGCTCCCTCAACCACCTCACTAGATCTTCAGAGTTGTCTATAGGTGTCTGTGACCGTTCAGGTCTTGACTGACTCACACTTGTTCCTCACACACAGCCCTCTTGGCTGGTTTTGTCGAGCTTGCAGTCTCTGGAAGACTTTCCCGTCACTGTCTCAAGCTCCTTCACAGGATCAGCTGCCCTCCCAGCCTCGGTCAAGCACGAACTGACCCACTCAGTCTCTGTCAGGCCCCAACACTGACAGACTTCTGACAGGCATCAACTCTGTCAGACACCAACAGACTGAACGACTGCCTCAGCAGATTCTTCTCACTCAACCACTTTCCCTCCCTGAGAGCTCCGAGCACTTTGCCCCCACCCTCAGGTCACCTGACGCAGGCCCTGTGCGTCTTCAGTTTCTGGTCAACCCCTAGCTTTCCATCACAGCAACCTTCGGGTGGGACCCAGAGATCAACTCAGCATTGCAAGTGAACTCCAAAAGATGGAGATGCGTTGGTTGAAATGCAGCAGATTGTCACATTCAGCAACTCCTGTGAGTAAATGGTCCAGTGATCACAAAAGTGTGGGCTTGCAAATTGTTTGCATTTATTTTGGCTGCTCCCCTTAATAAAGCCATGTTTGGAAATGCTACCAAAGCCTGGCAAGAGACTTGTGAGGGTATGACAAATTTCACTTTCATTTAGTGGAAGTGTAGCTGCTGGGGAACCCTTTGAAGATAAAAAAAGAGAATGAGGAAATGAAGACTGTATTCAGGAGAACAGCACTACTATACTTTTATTTACTTGTTTTTTGTGGAAATTTAAAAGTCTCCTGGCTCCACCTCCAAAGTCTCCAGGCTCCATCCTCAAAATCCCCAGGTATTTTGTGAGTTGGACCTGGCAACTCTAGAAGCTGCTGGAGGCTGAGGAGGGCAAGGTTTGAGGAAGGCAGAGGCCTCAGCTGGATAACTTTAGCCTATCGCTTTCACTTAGCTTATTCTACCATACAAAGTTATTGTGAGGATAAAATGAAGAAGGGGGAAACCTTCTTAGAGGAAGGCTCAGATAGTAATGGAATAGCTAAGCAGATGAAATACTGGCAGGCTTCAGAGTTAGCTAGCTAGCTACCCCAACACAGATTTGTTTTTTATTTAGCTACTGGACAAACTCTGACATGACAGGCTCTCCTCTGAACACCCATAAGAACATAAGAGAAGCCATGTTGGATCAGACCAATGGTCACTAGAAGCCCTCCCACTGTGCCCCCCCCCCCAAGCACCAAGGATACAGAGCATCACTTGCTCCAGTCAGAGAGTTCCATCTGTACCTTGTGGCTAATTGCCACTGATGTATCTCTGCTCCATATGCTTATCCAATCCCCTCTTGAAGCTGTCTATGCTTGCAGCTGCCACCACCTCCTGTGGCAGTGAACCCATGTCCCAACACTTACTAAGCCATGCTTCTCAGTTTCTGCTCTGAGTTCTATTTCTACCTCTGGCCAGAAAACTGTTTTTTAAAAATAACATTTTGTTGTTCAGCTGCACAGTTGAGTCCGACTCTTTGCGACCCCATGGACAGTCACGCCAGGCCCTCCTGTCTTCCACCATCCTCTGAAGTCTGCCCAAATCCGTGTTTGTTACATCAGTAAGGCTGTCCAGCCATCTCATCTTTTGCCATCCCCTTCTTCTTTTGCCTTCTGTCTTTCCCAGCATCAGGATCCTCTCCAGCGAGTGCTCCCTTCTCATTTGGTGGCCAAAGTATTTGAGCTTCAGCTTCAGCATCTGACCTTCCAGGGAACAGTCAGGGTTGATTTCCCTTAGGACTGACTGATTGGATCTTCTTGCAGTCCAAGGGACTCTCAAGATCCTTCTTCAGCACCACAGCTCAAAAGCATCTATTCTTTCGCGCTCGGCCTTCCTTATGGTCCAGCTCTCGCAGCCATACATCACTACTGGGAATACCATCGCTTTGACTATACGGACTTTTGTTGGCAGGATGATGTCTCTACTTTTTCTTATACTGCCCATCATAACATGCAGCAGCTCTAATCTCAATAGTGAAGGATATGCGCAAGATCAGCTCAAAACACACAGCTTCCTGCACATTTTTTTTTTTTTTTAAATTTAAAACAGGCCAACAAGACACAAAATCCGGGTAACTGAATGAAACAGACGGAAGAAAACAGAAAGGCAGTTAAACCTGAATGGATCCTTTGGGACTATCTTTAAAGATGATTTATAACAGACTCAGGAAGCTTTACCACATTATTGGGAGAGTGGGGGTGGGGGGAGGAAGCCGGTGCCTGCGGAGAAACCCTGAACACTGATGCGAATAACACATCTACTTAAGAAGATGGGAGGCAGGAAATCCCTTCCCGCTTCTCGTAGATTTGCATGTGCATTTGCATGTTTGAAAACGCACGGCAAAGGATTATTTGTGGAGCCTAAACATTTTTATCCTGAAAATGAAATCTCTTCCCATTTTTACCTGGGCCTTAACTATGATTTCCATACATATGAAAAAAAAAATCCACAAGAGGGAAGGGGAGCATTAACTGAACAATTTCTTTCATCTTTTCCCCCTCTCCCTCCCCACCCCCCACGAGATTCTACAGTTTGGGGGTTTTTTTAACTGTTGCAGAGAGGAAAAATGTCTCCTTCGTTGGCGGGAAGCCAAAAACGAAAACAGGTGTGAAGCTGCCAGAACCAGCGAAAGGATTCTGAGCTGTAGAGAAGAAGATGAAGAAGATATTGGATTTATATCCCGCCCTCCACTCCGAAGAGTCTCAGAGCGGCTCACAATCTCCTTTACCTTCCTCCCCCACAACAGACACCCTGTGAGGTGGGTGGGGCTGTAGAGGGCTCTCACAGCAGCTTCCCTTTCAAGGACAACCTCTGCCAGAGCTATGGCTGACCCAAGGCCATGCTAGCAGGTGCAAGTGGAGGAGTGGGGAATCAAACCTGGTTCTCCCAGATAAGAGTCCGCACACTTAACCACTACACCAAACTGAAAAGAAAAAAACTGCCCTCATATTGAGTTAGAGCAGGAGAAGAAGAAGAAGAATTGCAGATTTATACCCTGCCTTTCTTTCTGAATCAGAGACTCAGAGCAGCTTACCATCTCCTTTATTTTCTTCCCCCACAACAGACACCCCGGGAGATGGGTGGGGCTGAGAGGGCTCTCACAGCAGCTGCCCTTTTAAGGACAACCTTTGTGAGAGCTATGGCTGACCCAAGGCCATTCCAGCGTGCGCAAGTGGAGGAGTGGGGAATCAAACCCGGTTCTCCCAGATAAGAGTCTACACCAAACTGGCTCTCTTTGTTGAACTCATTTCTTATGAGGGCTGGATCTGACAAAAATGAGACCTTGTTGGGCCAGGCCTTGTCGGGCTGAGCCATGTGTGTACCTATTTAAGATTAGGTAGCAGAGATATACATTTTATAAAGAACACACACAAATATACATTTTAAAAAACCCTTAAAACATGCTTAAAACGTTAGCACTCATTGGTTTTAGATCAGGGGTGTTGAACTGATTTGTTATGAGTGCTGGATTTGACATAAATGAGACCTTGTCGGGCCGGGCCGTGTGTGTCATAAAATGTAATGCCAGATAGCGGACATATAAACTTTATAAAGGGGGCGCAGACAAACAATTTTTTTCTTACTTAAAACATTAGCACTCTTGCAATATTTTGTTTTACAGTCTGATGTCATCTCTTGCTATGAATTATTGCATCAAAAACTGCAGACAATGTCTGTGCTGTATCAATCCTGAATATGCTGTTCAAGTGCTGATCAAGTGTGCACATCTATAAGTTGCAAACCTACTTTTGATTTAATAATAATAATAATAATAATAATAATAATAATAATAATAAATTATTTGTATCCCGCCCTCCCCGCCGAAGCAGGCTCAGGGCGGCTAACAAGACATGGTGTACACCATGATTTTGCATAAAACAATTTTAAAATACAGTTAATACATACATTTAAAACAGTTACATAAAAAGTTAAAACTACAATAAATTAAGGTGCTATGTTCAATAGATGTATTCCGATGGCTAGATATTTATTGACATTCATTACAAAGATCTCCTAGTGAATGCTTTGAGCCTCAGACCCAGAGAAAAACATGAAGCGGCTGGGCATTGTAAGCTTTTGTACATAAGTTGCTTCATGTGCTGGTCAAGATTATGTGAAGGTACCATGGCACATACTGAGGGCTATGTGCTTGTCTGTAAAACTATAGTCTTCTCCAGAAAAATAACTACAACTCCTATGTGGCAGTACAAGAACAGAGACAGCCATGTGCAATGATTAGTATCATCCTACTATCTGGGAAGTCTAAATTCAAGATCCTCGATCAAAGGAAAATGTGAAAGAAAAATCAATGGAAATTTCCTGGGTAAACCTGGGCTAGACACACATACACTCAGCCTAATGCTAGCTTGTTATTTCTCTTCTAAATAGTTCACATACTTTCCAATTGAGAAAGACTGGAGGGCATGAATACAATGAAAAAGATGAGGGGAACCCAGCTGCACCCATAACAGACCCAACAATTCTCCCTCCCTCTCTCTCTCTCTCTCTCTCTGTAGCAAGGCAAAAAGCTCATACCTTCAATAAAATGTTGCTAGTCTGAAAAGTGGTCTTTGTATTTCTCCAGATGGTGAAGACTTGGCAAAGGAAGCTAGAGTGCTTTCCTTCCTTCTCCCAGGGCACAAGGAGAGGGAGGAGCCTCAGCTAGGAAGGAAGAGAGGCTGGGCTCAGTAGCTCTGCAGGGTGATTAATTGAGTCTGGCAAACTTAATTACCCAGCAGAGCTATAGAGCTAGGCTCTTTCATTGGCTGAGGTGCCTCCTCTTCCCTGCTCCCTTTGGGGAAAAGGAGGGGGCAGAGAAGGAGCCATGAAAGGCTGCTTTGCTGGCTGACTGATTGCTGTAAAGAAACAAAATGGCGACCGAACACAGCAGGCAAGGGAGAATGAAGCAGTCCACAACCAGTTGCTGGAGGGCCTGATTGGAGCCCTCCGCGCGATGGATCCAGCCTGTGGGCCGCATATTTGACACCCCTGGTTTTAGATGCTTTCTTTATATTTCTCCCATGGGATCCAGGGAATTGGGCAAAGGACTCTCCGGCTCTTTACTTCCTTCCCCAGGGGAGGGGGGGAGGGGGAAGGAGCCTCAGCCAATAGAAGAGAGGTTTGGCTCAGTAGCTCTGCTGTGCGATTGAGAGAGCCTGTCAAAGCAAGCTATTCCTCCCCCCCCCTTCCTCCTCCAAGGGAGGAACTTCAGCCAATTGAGAAAGCAGAGGGTTTGCTCTGTAGCTCCTGTGCAATTGAGCAAGCCTTGCAAAGCAAGCCGTTATGCAGAAGGAAACAAGATATAGGGAGAAGGAAGCAGATGACAGCCAGTTGCTCGGGGGGCTGATAGGAGCCCTCTGGAGGCCTGATTCAGCCCCCAAACTACATGTTTGACACCCCTGAGTTAGAGCCTTGATCTAACTAGGCCAGTGCTGTCTCCTCTGACCGAGAGCAGCTCCCCGGGTTCATTCTCAGTTATACTACCTGAGCTTCCTCACATGCAGATTACAGGGGGGATCTGGGACCTGCTGCATGCAAAACATGCCCACTAACTCTAAGCAATGGTCTGTCCAGGCTGCGGCTGGTAGAACATCTTCTTGGCATGCAGAAGGTCCCAGGATCAATCCCCAACATCTCTAGTTAAAAGGACCAGGTGGTGAGTGGTGTGAAAGACCTCTGCCTGAGACCCTGGAAAGCCGCTGCTAGTCCAAGCAGACAATACAGACTTTGATGGACCAAGGGTCTGAGTCAGTGTAAGGCATTTTAATGTGTGCTTGTATGCCTTGTGGGTTAGCCAACTCTGGATTGGGCAGATCCTGGAGACACAGGGACAGAGCCTGTTTGGGAAGGTACCTCAGTGGTGGAAAGTGCCGTCAAGCTGCAGCCAACGTATGACAACCTTGCAAGGTTTTCAAAGCAGCTGACAGACCGAGGTAATTTGCAGCAACTGGTGGGGAATCGCTTGTTTGAGCCAGGGAAAGCAGAAGTCCAGGGGCATAGCAACTGCTTGTGAGGAATCGGTCCCAGTGAATTAATGAGCAGTGAATTCAGAGCAAATGGAAAAGCCTTCTTATTTTCACAGTTTGAAATCAGCCTGTGGAATTCACTGCCACATGAACTAGCAGAGCTTGCTTTAAGACAGCATTAGACAGATTCACAGAGGAAACGTTCCATCAGTAGTCATTACCCATAGTAGATGAATGGAACCTCCTAACCGATTGCTATGGAGCGACAAGTGAGTAGGGTTAGCCAGTTCTGGATTGGGCAGATCCTTGTGAGTAGGGTTAGCCAACTCTGGATTGGGCAGATCCTGGAGACACAGGGACAGAGCCTGTTTGGGGAGGTACCTCAGTGGTGGAAAGTGCCACCAAGCTGCAACCAACGTATGACAACCCTGCAAGGTTTTTAAAGCAACCGGCAAACCGAGATAGTTTGTAGGGTTGTCATGTCTTACCTGGCTGCTAGCGGGAGACATAGAGTTTTTTTTTACTCAAATGCTAGAGTGTCCCCTGCGCGATGTGTCCTGCGTGATGTCACTTCTGGGTGATGTCATCATGTTGGGCACATGGGCTGATGATGGAGCTCTTCAGGGGCGGGGGCTCCCTTGCCAGCCATTTTTGTGCTGGCGGGTTGGAGGCCCCAAAGTTGGGGGAAGCCCCGCTGGGGGTAGGGGAATGGGAACCCTAGTAGTTTACCATTGCCCGGCTCGCATAGCAAGCGTGGACTTCCTTAGCAGTCTTCCATCCAAATACTAACCAGGGTCCATCCTATTTAGCTTGCAAGTTCTGGCAATATTGGGCTCTAGCTTGGGCCACCCAGGTCACGATACGTAGGAGGGATCTCAGCAGGGCATAAATTCCATACAGTCCTCCCTCCAAAGCAGCCATTTTCTTCCGGAGAAGTTATCTCCATTGCCTGGAGATCAGCCGTAACTCCCAGGCGCCAGGCCGCACATGAAGGCTGCCAACTCTAATTTGTGGAGCTCTTCTGGTGAAAGAGCAGCTTTATCAGTAAAAGGGACAGAGGACTAGGGTCATAGCCAGGATTTAAAGTTTGGTGGGGCCCAGAAACACAGATTTTGATTGGGGGGGGCAGGGGCTGCCAATAACCCCAAGCCATGGGGATGGTAGCAGGATGGAGGAATTAGGCTTATTTATAAACAGAAATGGAGGTTCTAACTAAGCATTTCCTCCTGCTTCTATTCAGATCTTTCTCTCTAAGGGGGACTGATTGGTGGGGCCGCAAAGGTTAAACAGGAGTTTGATTGGTTGGGGCCTGGACCCCCCGGGGCCCCACTGTGGCTACGGGCCTGCAGAGGACCACAGCTGTGCTCTATTGCCCCCCCCCTTCTCTTCTTAAATTCCACACTGGCAAAGCAGGAAGAAATACGGCCCACCTCGCAGGGTTACTGCAAGCCTTAATAAGACAAACTCTTCATCCCTTTTCCAACTCGGTGCACCGCGTGCATTCTTTTGTCAATACCAATAAAAGCTGCTTCTCCACCCCCTCATTTCTTCTAAGAAACGTGGACTAAAAGATCAATTTATTTTAATTCCTGGTACTTCCCCCCCCCCCCCCCCCCGCATTCCTGGCGTATTTTGCACTGTTGCATACCGGCGCTTATTTGTCAGGCTACAAAACCAGGATTTATTTAGTTATCGAGGGTCAGTGCACACACAACGTGGTTTATAAAGCGATATCGAACAAGGAGAAAACTGCATTCGAATGACACCTGAATAATAAGCAGACAGTGCACAGGAGCCAAAGCGGGGCTTCAGTCTCGCAGCGAACGGGCGAATGTTTTGTTTCCTGTCAAAAGCAAAGCTCATTTATTTATCCTTACTTCCCCCCTCCCATTGTGATTTTTGAACATTGCTTAACCCTTCCCCCTCCCAAAAAAGCTGCCAGAATGACAACTTGCTGGCAGATAACATGGTAGGTGAACAAACAGGAGGCCCGATCTGACAACGTGTGGCTGAACCGAGCTTATGATGGGGTTTTGTCCCGCAGACAGCTGCTCCCACAAGGCAATGCAAATTGCAATGAGCTCCAGAAAGCATCTAAATAAAGAACAATTCAGATGCTTGCCTGCCATCCTCGTCTCTGGTGCTCGGAAACTCAGTCTGTAGGCTCCAGGCTTGCGGCATGCCCAGTTTGCAAATCATGCATCGTCATCACAATGCCTGGAGATTTGGCCCTAGACTGTCTGGTACCCTAGGCAAACCTAACGTATTCAGAATCTGATATGAAGGGAATGTGTAGCAATAATGGATTATAAACACAGCAAGGCAAGAGAAATGATACATAATGAAGAGCAACAATTGGATTTCAGCAGTACTTACCTACTGCATAAGAACATAAGAGAAGCCATGTTGGATCAGGCCAATGGCCCATCCAGTCCAACACTCTGTGTCACACAGTGGCCAAATACACACACACACACACACACTGTGGCTGATAGCCACTGATGGACCTCTGCTCCATATTTTTATCCAATCCCCTCTTGAAGCTGGCTATGCTTGTAGCTGCCACCACCTCCTGTGGCAGTGAATTCCACATGTTAATCACCCTTTGGGTGAAGAAGGACTTCTTTTTATCCGTTTTAACCCGACTGCTCAGCAATTTCATCGAATGCCCACAGGTTCTTGTATTGTGAGAAAGGGAGAAAAGTACCTCTTTCTCTACTTTCTCCATCCCATGCATTATCTTGTAAACCTCTATCATGTCACCCCGTAGGCGACGTTTCTCCAAGCTAAGGAGCCCCAAGCGTTTCAACCTTTCTTCATAGGGAAAGTGTTCCAACCCTTTAATCATTCTAGTTGCCCTTTTCTGCACTTTCTCCAATGCTATAATATCCTTTTTTGAGGTGTGGCGACCAGAACTGCATTTTATTATTTGAGAAGACGGTCCCTGGAAGAAGGGCCATTCGGCCCGAAAGGATTTTTGGACCGGTTCTCCAGTCCGACTTTTTATAAATAACTTTATTACATTTGGACGTCAGTCACAGAAAGTAGAGTAGGAGAGTCGCGCGTTGTGGATGGATTTTTTTCCCTGTATGGTCTCTTGTATATTAGTGGAATTTAGTAGTGTTTCGATTTGTTAGTAAACGCCTGTATTTGTTGGGTTTAAACAATTTTATTGATAACATATGGTAACAATATCTAATTATATCATTACTATCTCTAACCCATATGATATTTTCCAATTCCCCCTCCCTCCGTTACTAGACACCCGCCGAGGTTATATACTTAAGTTCAGTTATAAAGGTACCCTTAACCAATCAAAGTTCAATATTTTTCTTTTCTCAAATTCATATTAAAAAATTGTCCAATGTCTTTTTACATTCCACTCTTTCTCTATGTATCCTCTAAATTTCTTCCACTCCTTTTTAAACACATCCAAATCATAATCTCTTAAAGTTCTTGTCAATTTGTCCATCTCACTCCACGATAAAACTTTCACAATCCAATCCCATTTCTCAGGTATTTTTTCTTGCTTCCACAACTGCACATACAATGTCCTAGCAGCTGAGAGCAAATACCAAATTAGAGTCCTATCTTCTTTGGGAAATTTTTCCATTTGTAATCCCAATTTTTTTGCCCCCTGTATGGTCTCTTGTATATTATACTGGAATTTAGTAGTGTTTCGATTTGTTAGTAAACGGCTGTATTGGTTAAACTGCTAAATTTTGATTATTGTGCTTTCGCAGAAAGGGGTTTGGTGAGCACCTGCACAGTAGTTCCTCCGTGGTCCCAGCAGCTAGTGAGGCCAGGCTCTGAAATGCCTGGAGATTTGGCCTAGACTGTCTGTTACCCTAGGCAAGTCTAACTTCTGGTGCCCCCCTGCACTGATAACGTCACCGAGTCCCATGGGAGGGGTGCCCAATTAGGTGCCCCCCAAAGGCCGGCACCCTAGGCAACTGCCTAGTTTGCCTAGTGCAGGGCCAGCCCTAGATTTGGGGGTGGAATCTGCAGAGGGCGGTGTCCGGGGAGGGACCTCAGCAGGGTATAATTCCAAAAAAGTCCACCTTCCAAAGCGTCCGTTTGCTCCAGGTGAACTGATCTCCGTCGTCTGAGGATCAGTTGCAATCCCAGGAGATCTCTAGCTACCACCTGGAGGCTGGCAGTTTGGTGTAGTGTTTAAGTGTGTGGACTCTTATCTGGGAGAACCGGGTTTGATTCCCCCACTCCTCCACTTGCACCTGCTGGAATGGCCTTGGGTCAGCCATAGCTCTGGCAGAGTTGTCCTTGAAAGGGTAGCTTCTGTGAGAGCTCTCTCAGCCCCACCCACCTCACAGGGTGTCTGTTGTGGGGGAGGAAGGTAAAGGAGATTGTGAGCCGCTCTGAGACTCTTCGGAGTGGAGGGCGGGATATAAATCCAATATCTTCTTCTTCTTCTTGTATAATGCTGCTTATTAGCATTCCGCAGCTTCTGGGTCAGGGTGGAAGGCTGCAATCTCCAGCGCTACTCCGTGAGCACGGGCAGCTGAATTGCAATCAGTCAGACCACTGGTCCATCCCACTCAGTATTTTCTGCTTTGAACGAATTCCAGAAGGGCCCTGCTGGATCAGAGCAAGGGCCCATCAAGTTCAGCGTTCTCTTCACACCGTGGCCCCTAGGAGGCCCACAAACATTGCTGCAATAAAATTTTGAGAAATCTATCCTTGATTTTATACCAAATCTATCCTTGATTTTATACCAAATTTAGATGTGTATAGTTTTAAGTGGTATTTTCTTTTATACTATAATTGTTTTGCTCCTACTTTCTATTACCTGGATTCTTATCAACAAATGCCTAAGAAAGGTTTCAGGCCAATGGCCTATTAGTTTTTGTTGTTTTTTTTAAGTCCAGCAACATTTTAAGAGACAAAACAAGATTTTGGGTGTACAAGCATCCAAGATTCTTGAGAATCTCTGGCTCGCAGAAGTGTATACCCCCAACATGTTGGTCTGTAAGGACTCAAATCCAGTCACTAAAGTTCAGTCTGTTCCGAGATTAGTGTGTGCTGTACCAAGGGCATACAACCAATGGAGTTGCTTCCAGCTGCATCCTGCTAGAATGGCCTTGGGTTAGCCATAGCTCTGGCAGAGGCTGTCCTTGAAAGGGAAGCTGCTGTGAGAGCCCTGTCCAGCCCCCACCCACCTCACAGGGTGTCTGTTGTTGGGGAAGAAGATAAAGAAGATTGTAAGCTGCTCCGAGTCTCTGATTCAGAGAGAAGGGTGGGGTATAAATCTGCAATTCTTCTTCTTCTCAACCCCCGAACAACAGACCACCCTGTGAGGTAGGTGAGGCTGAGAGAACTCTAACAGCAGCTGCCCTTTCAAGGACAGCCTCTGCCAGAGCTATGGCTGACCCAAGGCCATGTTAGCAGGTGCAAGTGGAGGAGTGGGGAATCAAACCCGGTTCTCCCAGATAAGAGTCCGCACACTTAACCACTACACCAAACTGGCTGTAGGAGACCACAAAGGAAGTCCAGGGTTGCTATGCAGAGGGAGGCAATGGTTATCAATGGCCCATCCAGTCCAACACTCTGTGCCAGAGAGAGAGAGAGAGAGAGAGAGAGAGAGAGGGAGGGAGGGAGGGGGGGAGAGAGAGATCGAGGGAGGGAGAAAGGGAGAGAGAGAGGGAGGGAGAGGGAGGGAGGGAGAGAGGGAGAGAGGGAGGGGGGAGAGAGAGAGGGGGGGAGGGAGAGAGGGAGGAAGAGAGAGAGGGGGGGAGAGAGGGAGAGAGAGAGGGAGAGAGAGAGAGGGGAGAGAGAGAGAGGGAGGAAGGGAGGGAGAGAGAGAGAGGGAGGAAGGGAGGGAGGGAGAGAGAGAGAGGGAGGGAGGGAGGGAGAGAGGGAGGGAGGGAGAGAGGGAGAGAGAGAGGGGGGAGGGAGGGAGAGAGAGGGGGAGGGAGAGAGAGGGAGAGAGAGAGGGAGAGAGAGGGAGGGAGGGAGGGAGAGAGAGAGGAGGGAGGGAGGGAGGAAGGGAGGGAGGGAGAGAGGGAGAGAGAGAGGGAGGAAGGGAGAGAGGGAGGGAGGGAGAGAGGGGAGAGAGAGAGAGAGGGAGGAAGGGAGGGAGGGAGGGAGGGGAGAGAGTTCAGTTCTTCATTTCTTTACTTGGAGGACCTAATCATGCAAGCCCATAGATAAGACAATTTCGAAGTCCTGCATCAGCACAGTCTAACTAATAATTATTCTATCAAAGCTGAGAGGGGAAAAGAAATCAGAGATTTGTGAAAGAGTAAAAGCTTTTCTTTTCCTTTGCATTCACCTGCTGGCAGGTTGCAAATTAACGAAGATAATCATCTCTCTGTAATAAGCACCGCACCGCGTCTGGCGTTATCAAGCAATTTTGTTCTTTTAATGAGCACCGTCCCAAACCCACCTAACAAGGGGAATGTCACATAATTAACCAGCCTAATTTGGGGAGGATATGTTAACTCAACAACGCTGTTTCACATCTCTTGTGGAAGTATTTGTACTTTCTGTCAAAAATATTAATTACTGTCAAAAAAAAAATACGAATCAGCCAAGGACAAATGGCAGGGAAGCCTTTAGTAGAAACAAGAAATGGACTCAAATTGATTGCATCCAGTTGCTTCTAAAATGTCATGGAAGTAATGACTGCTGGAGAACTGTGCAACTTTTAAAACTGATAATGAACCAATTGGGATTGTTTGAGATGCTCCGTTCTGTGGCTCCGTCTTCAGCCAAAAGAGAGACTGCCGAATGATGTATGTTAGCGATTTCTTGCCATTCCCTTGTTCGATTTTATAGTCTGGGAAACTATAATCTAAGCTGTCATATCTAGGGAAAAAGAGGCACGTAAATATTCAAAATAAGAAGATATTGGATTTATATCCCACCGGATACTCTGAATCGCAGAGTCTCAGAGGGGTCACAGTCTCCTTTACCTTTGTGGTTACCAGTGGTTTACCTCCTTTACCAGTGGTTAAGTGTGTGGACTCTTATCTGGGAGAAACTGGGTTTTATTCCCCACTCCTCCACTTGCACCTGCTGGAATGGCCTTGGGTTAGCCATAGCTCTGGCAGAGGTTGTCCTTGAAAGGGAAGCTGCTGTGAGAGCCCTCTCAGTCCCACCCACCTCACAGGGTGTCTGTTGTGGGGGAAGAAGATAAAGGAGATTGTAAACTGCTCTGAGTCTCTGATTCAGAGAGAAGGGTGGGGTATAAATCTGCACTTCTTCTTCTCCCCCCCCCCCCACAACAGACACCCTGTGAGGTAGGTGAGGCTGAGAGAGCTCTAACAGCAGCTGCCCTTTCAAGGAAAACCTCTGCCAGAGCTATGGCTGACCCAAGGCCATGCTAGCAGGTGCAAGTGGAGGAGTGGGGATTCAAACCTGGTTCTCCCAGATAAGAGTCCACACACTTAACCACTGCACCAAACTGGCACTACAGCAACTAGTGGATGCACACACATGTTGTTGTTTACAGACTGGGACCAACAGCTCCAAAGTGTTCTACGAAGAGAACCTAGTCATGTGGCAAACAGGAAGTTATCCTTAAGTCATACCACCAAGGGAAAAAAAAAAGAGATTTTGAAGCCGGTTGCACAAAACTCACTATAAACCCTCTTTCCGGGATGGTGGTAGCGGTGGCAGAAAGGGCCCAACTTACAGAGATCCCACAGGGTTTTCAAAGCAAGAGATGTTCAAAGAGGTGTTTTTGCCAATGTCTGCCTCGATGTATTGACCCTGGGGTTCTTTGGTCACCTCCCATCTAGATACTAACCAGTGTTCCCTCTAAGCTGCGTTAGTGTGAGCTAGCTCACAGTTTTTCAGCTTCCGGCCCCAGAGCAAACGAATCGATGCAGTCGCTCACAACTTTAAGCCAGCAGCTCAGCGAGTAGAATTTTTGCTCACAAGACTCCACAACTTAGAGGGAGTATTGATACTAAGTAGGGCCAACCCTTCTCTGCTTCCAAGAACTAGCCTGGGCCATCTAGTTCCAGGACACTCCAAAGGAAATGGAGGGGCAGCAGACTAACTTTATATGTGCGGGAGCTTTTCTGGACCTGGCTGGCCTTACTTGAATTCTCAGATCCTTGGGGACAGTGAACATCACCCCTACAGAGCCAGTTTGGTGTAGTGGTTAAGTGTGCAGACTCTTATCTGGGAGAACCAGGTTTGATTCCCCACTCCTCCACTTGCACCTGCTAGCATGGTCTTGGGTCAGCCATAGCTCTCTTCTCTGGGAGAACCGGGTTTGATTCCCCCCTCCTCCACTTGCAGCTGCTGGAAGGGCCTTGGGGCAGCCAGAGCTCTCGCAAGAGTTGTTTGGTGTAGCGGTTAAGTGAGTGGACTCTTATCTGGGAGAACCCGGTTTGATTCCCCACTCCTCCACTTGCACCTGCTGGAATGGCCTTGGGTCAGCCATAGCTCTCACAAGAGTTGTTTGGTGTAGTGGTTAACTGTGTGGACTCTTATCTGGGAGAACCGGGTTTGATTCCCCACTCCTCCACTTGCACCTGCTGGTATGGCCTTGGGTCAGCCATAGCTCTCGCAAGAGTTGTTTGGTGTAGTGGTTAACTGTGTGGACTCTTATCTGGGAGAACCGGGTTTGATTCCCCCCTCCTCCACTTGCAGCTGCTGGAATGGCCTTGGGTCAGTCATAGCGTTCGCAGGAGTTGTCCTTGAAAGGGCAGCAGCTGGGAGAGTCCTCTCAGCCCCACCCACCTCACAGGGTGTCTGTTGTGGGGGGAGAAGGCATAGGAGATTTGTAAGCCGATGTGAGTCTCTGATTCAGAGAGAACGCCGGGGTATAAACCGGCAGTCTTCTTCTTCATTCATACTGTCTTAGGAATCTTGATAACAGCCTAGAAAGCACATCTCAAGAGAAGGACTCAGGAGTGGTCTCAGTGATTCTGAGGCCCTGGCCAAACGTCCAGGATGGGACTCTAGAATCACTGACACCCTTCCACTAGGACCTAGCCAGGAGTGGCCCTAATCCTGTATGCAGTGGGAGGGAGATATAGCTGCCACTGGAAGACAGCTGCCCAAGCCCCAGGCAGGACATTTTTTTGAGCAGGAACGCACAGGAGCACAGTTCCGGCTGGCATGGCATCAGGGGGTGTGACCTAATATGCAAAGGAGTCCCTGCTTGGCTTTTCCTACAAAAAGCCCTGCGTAAAGCAATGGTGATGTTAGAGGGTATGGCTAGAGAGCCAGTTTGGTGTAGTGATGAAGTATACAGGCTCTTATCTGCGAGAACCGGTTTGATTCCCCACTCCTCCGCTTGCAGCCGCTGGAATGGCCTTGGGTCAGCCACAGCTCTCGTAGGAGTTGTCCTTGAAAGGGCAGCTTCTTGGAGAGCCCTCTCAGCCCCACCCACCTCACGGGGTGTCTGTCGTGGGAGGAGAAGATATAGGAGATTGTAAGCCACTCTGAGTTGAGAGAGAAGGGCGGAGTATAAATCTGCAGTAACTTCTTCTTCTTCTTAATATGCAAATGATTCCTGCTGGACTTTTTCTACAAAAAATTAAAAAGCTCTAGGGAAAGGCACAAGTGATGGAAGGAGCCTGGTCTTCTTTTCCCCCTCCTCTGGGGTGTGGGGCCATGGGCAGTTGGAGCCCCTGCCCCAGTATAGGGCTCATGACACCTGCAGCTGTCGCCCGTTGGCTAAGAATGTCCGTGGAAGGACTAAGATAGACAGCCATTATACATTAAGGGTTTCTAGTCTATTGCTCTGTCTCTAAACCATTACACTTGCATTAATTCTGCTTTTCACAGACGTATCCAACGTTGTCTTGAACTGTGGAAGTAGCTTTGCTTCAGAAAGTGTCCGATTATTCCAGAACAGTTTCTGGTTTTCAGACCAAATGAGTCAACGTTGGGTTTGTAGCCATTAATTTTTGATACCCGTAAGCATCTTTAGCTTCCGTTCTCTCCTCCCACGGCTGGGTTTTTATATCCCACGTAAAATCTAGAAGGCACAATTCTCCGTCCTTATTATTTAGTGTTAATTTTTAATCTATCTTGGTGAATATCTTGGTCGAGTGAGTTCTGAGGCAACTTTCGATCAATAAAACAGCATTTAAAATTCAATAACAAACACCCGTAACTAAAGCCACAGCTAGCTAGAACAAAATTACTTATTAAAAGCCAGCGAGAAAAAAAAAAAGAGAGAAAATAAGAATAATGTGGGCTGTGGGGGAACATAAGGCAGCAAGAACCCCCCCCTCCATCAGGTATTTGTAACTAGAAGATGCCATTAAAACAGAAATCCAGCGGAACCCTGAAGACTAACAACATTTATTCTAGCACGAACCCACTTCTTCAGATGCTATTCATTTTCACTGTCTGCTTATTTTGCACATGAATATATGCCTAAATAGAAGGATTTTTTTGGGGGGGAGGGTTAGGCCTCCCATTAAAATGCTAAGAGCCAGTTTGGTATAGTAGTTAAGAGCGGTGGACTGGGTTTGAGACAACTGGGCTTGAATCCCCACACTTCCACATGAAGCTGCTGGGCGACACTGGGTCAGACACAGCTCTCTCAGAGCAGTTCTCTCAAGAGCTGTTCTCAAAGAGGTCTCTCAGACCCATCTACCTCACAGGGTATCTGTTGTGGGGAGAGGAAAGGACCGCTCTCCTCCTTCTCCTCCTCCTCCTCCCAATAAGCTTCCATGCCGAAGTGAGGATTCAAACCTATCCAACACTCTAAGAACATAAGAGAACCCATGTTGGATCAGGCCAATGGCCCATCCAGTCCAACGCTCTGTGTCACACAGTGACCAGTGGGGCCAGGACACTAGAAGCCCTATCTCCAAAAGAACATAAAAGAAGTCATGTTGGATCAGGCTGATGGCCCATCCAGTCCAACACTCTGTGTCACACAGTGACCAAAAAAACCCCTAGGTGGCATCAGGAGGTCCATCAGTGAGGCCAGGACACTAGAAGCCCTCCCACAGTGCCCCCCCCCCCTCTGACCATTATACCACAGGGAACCTACTGGTGTTTCCAAGACTGGAGAATTCTCCCCCCACCCCATGTTGCTTTGAAGTTTGGAAAATATTTTGTTTGAGCAGAGGCAGTTTGGAAATGTATCTATTCAATAACCGCCACAAACTACTTAAAAGTCCATGAAATGTTCCAGCCGGTTGCTCTGCCACGAACTGCCATTCCTGAACCACGAACCAGCCGAAATTTGTCACCAACTTTAGTTCGTGAGCCAGTTGGTGCCCAACCCTAATGAGCTAGCAGAATCTCCTCAAATACCTCATTCCTCCATTAAAAGTGAACAGTCATGTTTCATCTCTAGCAGGGAGGCTGGCCTCCAGGTGGGACCTGGGGATCCCTTGGAATTACAGCTGATCTCCAGACTACAGAGATCAATTCCTCTGGAGAAAATGGGAACTTTGGAGGGTGGACTCTATGTCACTGTACCCCACTGAGGTCCCTGTCCTCCCCAGGATCTCCAGGAGTTTTCCTGTATCTGGCAACTCTACACCCCCTATGCTCCACCAGTGGTCAGAGGAGACCTGTCAACCTTCATATCAGGAAGTCATAAGAAGAACATAAGAGAAGCCCTGTTGGATCAGGCCAGTGGCCCATCCAGTCCAACACTCTGTGTCACATAAGAACATAAGAGAAGCCATGTTGGATCAGGCCAATGGCCCATCCAGTCCAACACTCTGTGTCAAATAAGAACATAAGAGAAGCCATGTTGGATCAGGCCAGTGGCCCATCCAGTCCAACACTCTGTGTCACATAAGAACATAAGAGAAGCCATGTTGGATCAGGCCAATGGCCCATCCAGTCCAACACTCTGTGTCAAATAAGAACATAAGAGAAGCCCTGTTGGATCAGGCCAATGGCCCATCCAGTCCAACACTCTGTGTCACATAAGAACATAAGAGAAGCCCTGTTGGATCAGGCCAATGGCCCATCCAGTCCAACACTCTGTGTCACATAAGAACATAAGAGAAGCCCTGTTGGATCAGGCCAGTAACCCATCCAGTCCAACACTCTGTGTCACATAAGAACATAAGAGAAGCCCTGTTGGATCAGGCCAATGGCCCATCCAGTCCAACACTCTGTGTCACATAAGAACATAAGAGAAGCCCTGTTGGATCAGGCCAGTGGCCCATCCAGTCCAACACTCTGTGTCACACAGTGGCCAAAAAAAATCCCAGGTGCCATCAGGAGGTCCATCAGTGGGGCCAGGATGCTAGAAGTCCTCACACTGTTGTCCCCCCCTACCCAAGAACCAAGTCTCTCTGTCTCTCTTAAAATAATAATAATAAAACCGTAGATTTATACCCCACCCTTCTCTCTGCATCAGTGTCTCAGAGCAACTTACAATCTCCTTTATTTTCTTCCCCCACAAAAGATACCCTGTGAGGTAGGTGAGGCCGAGAGAGCTCTTAAAGCAGATGCCCTTTCAAGGACAACTTCAACGAGAGCTATGGCTGACCCAAGGCCGTTCCAGCAGCTGCAAGTGGAGGAGTGGTGAATCAAACGCTGTTCTCCCAGATAAGAGTCTGCAGTTAACCACTACACCAAACCGTGTCTCCTAACAACAAACCTCAGATCTAAATTTCTAGCTATGGCCCTTTTTAAATTTTGGAAGGCAAAATAGTACCGAGAGAGAGGAATCTCAGCATAGCTACAAATATTAGTAGAGACTCAGGATGCTGGAGGTCAACCCCTGAGTGATGCCTGGATGGAAAGGGTTACAAATAATTTCCGTTTGACAGAAGGCATGAGAATCTTATTTCTACATGCTAAAGCAAATTCATTTACTTCCACAGACATATTAAAAAGAAATCCACCCAGTATTCTGCAGGAATCACTGTGTGATTTCCTTATGAGTTGAAGACTGCTTATTGTTTAAAAGGTTTTGCCGTTTCCTTTGTCTTTTAGAAACACCCAGAATACACAACAAAGGAAGCCAGAGGAAAAGGCTGCAATGCACACTGCCTTGCTCTGCTCCCAGTATATTTCTGCAAATTATCAGCCCTGCAGGTCTGAGGTTACCTAAAAGAGCATCTTGGTTAACCTGCCCCATGTTGCCCTGACATTCCTGTCGTGTGCATCTAATTGACATCTAGAGTGATTACAGACTGGCACATTGGGTCAACTCAGAGACGCCTCTGAAATTGACCCCCAAAATTTTACTGGACGGCAACATCTGTTGCCCGTCCTCCTCCCGTCCTCACCTCGTCCTTCAGGCGCCTGAGACCGGCTCAAAAAGCTACCACTTCCAAAGTGGTAGCAAACCTTTGGGCCGGCTGCCATTCACCTCCCTGCCGTCTGGACGGGGAAGGGCGCAAGCGAGGCGACTTGGCGGGGTGAAACTGCCAAACCACCCGAAGCCATTTCCATTTTTTCCTGATGAAATCATTCAGAGCGCTTGAGCGATTGTGCGCATGAGCGCTTCACCCGCAGAGAAAAAAAAAAGAGAGAGGGATCCGGCTTCTGAGACGCCTTCCCGTGTGGAGGCACTCAGCTGCCTCACAGATGGGATGGGGACAGCTTGCGGAGGAGCGTCTGGAGGCCTCGGGATGGCTCAAAAAGAGCTATACCAATCCAGGACGCCTCCCAACAGCCCCAAATTGCCTGTCTGTTATCAGCCCTATTGTTTTTAGGGTTGCTGGCACCAGGATGAGAAATTCCTGGAGATGCTGGAGGTGGAGCCTGGAGAGGGTGAACTCTGGGAAGAGAAAGATACTCAGCAGGATCTAATGCCATAGAGTCCACTCTTCAAAGCAGCCGTTGTCCCCAGGGGAACTTATTCTGGAGACGAGTGGTAATTCTGGGAGAACTCCATTCCTGGCCTGGAGCCTGGCAACTCTGATTTCCTTCTGCTCTGTTCTAGATCTACACCTGATGACAGTCAATAAGATAAATATAGTCTTCTTCCTCCCTATTCTTTTGGCTTTCTGACATTTGTGGGTCACAAGTCCCCACAAGTCCCCTGACATTTGTGGGTCACAAGTCCTCACAAGTCCCCCCCCCCTCTTTTTCTCTTTCCTAGGGGTGGAATTCTAGCAGGAGCTCCTTTGCATATTAAGCCTCACACCCCTGATGTAGCCAATCCTCCAAGAGCTTACAAGGCTCTTTTTTGTAAGCTCCAGGAGGATTGGCTACATCAAGGGTGTGTGGCCTAATATGCAAAGGAGCTCCTGCTAAAATTCTACCCCGCTCTTTCCCCATTTCAATCAAATGCAGCAGAGTTAAAAACTTGGGGAGGTTCATCTTTCATAAGAACATCATTATGTTACTGGATCAAACAAAGATTTATATCAGAGATTCCCAGACTTGTTTGGCCTAATGCTCCCTTGTTTGGCCTAATGCAGCGCCCCCCCCCTGGAAATCTACCTTCAAGAAGTGGACTAAAAGATGCGGCGACATATTTGCACACAGAGTAAACAAAGATGTCGTAAGGAAGACACTTTGAAGCTTGCAATTCTAAAATTATTTTATAAAATCAACCACAGCAACATTCCCATACACAGAGAATTTTTGAAATTTCTCTAGAATTATTATCCACCCTTCCCTTGCCAGCTCCAACTAACGCAATGGGAAGGTGCCCCGCCCAGCCGCTCTCAACCCGAAAGCAGCAGGCAGCGGTAAAATGGGGCGCTCTTCGTAGGCTTCCTTGGAAGCCTCTGACAAGTGCAGGCAATGTTTGCCCTGTGAAGAAAAGTGGTGGCGTGGCAGCACTGTCTGGGGCTCTTGGCTTGCCTGCCGGCTGGCGCAATTGTGCCACAAGGGAAGGGGGAGTAAAGGGGTGTTCAGCAGCGCCCTCTGACAGGGTGGCACCCTAGGTGGCTGCTTACCCACCTACTCCCATGAGCTAGCCCTGCAGAAGACACTCTGACCGATTTCCCACTCATCTAACACCGCTCTCAAGCTCCTCTTCTCAGTGAGGTTTCCCTCCGATTTCACACTATCTGCCCTGAGGCTGCCGCTAGCTTCGGCTTTTTCGCACTGCAAACAGAAACCTTTAAAAACCAGTTTCTGTTTGTGGTGCGAAAAAGCGGACGCTAGGTGCAGCCCCGGGTTGCAGTGCAAATTCGGAGGGAAGCCCCGCTGAGAAGAGGAACTTGAGAGTGACGTAAGGCGAGTGGGAAATCCGTCTCTGTGTCTGGGGCATCGCGATTGGCTGAAATCAACAGAAGCGACCCCCTGGTAACCAGAGGACTGTAAGAAGCTCGATACTCTGCAGAAAACCTTGTGAGGAGCAAGCTACAGGTTGAAACTCTTTAGAGAAGTTTGTGTAATTGCCTCAGTGCTTCCACTGTCCTGACTTGAACTGTATTGCTGAGAGAGAAACTGCAGGCAATGTTGAGAAGCTGCTAGCTATAGCAAGTATTGGCTAGGATAGACTAATAAGGTTTTTTGTTTCTGTCTTTCTTGTTTGTCTGTACACCTCTATTTTTTATTCTGTCTTGTAAATAAACTGCATCCTTCTTATATTTTAATTGGGAGGAGTTCTGGTCCTCATTGCTAGTCTAATTGGGTGAATCCGCACTAAGTAGCAGACAAAAAGGAACCCTCTATCTTTGTTAATTGGAATTTTTCTCTAAATTAGAAATTCTGGACCCCTCCCAGAAACGTAATGTTTTGGCACCTCCCGCTCTCTTCTCTTCTCCCTTTATGCTTCCACCGCCCCCCAAATTGCACCCAAGGCTATTACTGCCCTCCCCCCGGATTGTTCCAGAGCCCCCTGGGGGCAATATCGTCCACTTCGGGAAACACTGATTTATATGGTCCAGAATTCTTTCTCCAAACAGTGGCCAGAAAGAAGCCTTGGAAAAGGTCTCACAAGCAGACAAAGAAGGGGAAGGGGAATCTTCCTGTACCCCTGGCACCTGCAAATCTGAGGCACACCTGTCTCTGGATATGATCGTGATTTTTTTTTCTTTTTAAAGCTATCATGGCTAGTAGTTACTGATAGACCTGGATGTCTGATTTGTCTGAAAGGCCACCTGTGCTAGTATTCCTCATTAAGCTTTGTGGAACAGGATTCTATAATTACGGATTGCACTAGATTTCCTTTCTCCCTTGTTAGCTTCTCCACATTGTTTCAGTCAGGGGTCTTTTTGTGGAAAAAGAGGTGCCAGAGCTCATTTAGCACAACTCATTTGCATATGCCACAAACCCCTGACATCATTCTATCAGCTCAGCATCTACCTTAAAATGCTTCTTGGATAATAATTATCATCAGTGGCTATTAGCCACAGTATATTTGTATATGTGTGTTTGTGTATATTTGTGTGTATATGCATGTATGTATGTATGTGTGTGTGTGTGTGTGTATATATATACATATACACATACATATACATCTATCTATCTATCTATCTATCTATCTATCTATCTATCTATCTATCTATCTATCTATCTATCTATCTATCTATCTATCCATCCATCCATCCATCCATCTAGCTATCTATCTATCTATCTATCCACACACACACATATTGGCCACTGTGTGACACAGAGTGTTAGACTGGATGGGCCACTGGCCTGATCCAACATGGCTCCTCTTATGTTCTTATCATAAAACCTTATTCCCAACATACTTTTAAAATGGCTTTCTCCTATGTGGCCACAGTGGCATGATGAAGATTCCCATCTGTCTGCTTTCTGGGTTTTGGTTATTTTCCCTTTTTTTGTGGGGGAAAAATATTAGAAAGTTTGTCAGATCTTAGCGTTCAGAAGGATTCTCACAGGGGATTTGAACAATGGAGCCCAGAAGCAAGTACTGAGGGTGGTGGGGGAGGGGGGAGAGTTAGAAAGAAAGAGCACAGTAAAATCCAGAGCTTCTTGAGTTCTGCTCGTGCTTGAGTTCTGCCCCAAATGAGGCCTGGTTTCAGTTAACCAGACCAGACCGTTAGTTTTCTCAAAGCAGCACAGCTGATTGTCTAAATTCACACGTTACTGTGTAAGTTAGAATGTTCAGGAGATTTTGTGGCATTATAGAAGTACAGCCCAACCGCTGGAGCGTGGATTTCCATTTTTAGCTTCGATGTCAACAAGCCCTTGCCAGTTTTAGAAACTGAGAACCAACCTAGCTGCCTTGATATAGTCCAGTGGTCCCCAACCTTTTTGAGCCTGCTGGCGCCTTTGGAATTCTGACACAGGACGGTGGACGCAGCCACAAAATGGCTATTACAGGAGGCAGTGCAAATCGCAACGTGGTTGGAGCGGAGACAACCATAAAATGTCGGGGGTGGGGTGGGGAGTCATGCACAACTCTAAAAGCAACGCTTCATCATTTCTGGCAGAAACTGTTTTTAAATATATTGCTTAAAATATTTTGTTGCACATGTGCAACTAATTTTCGGTCATGCGGTTGTTTACACTGCAGGGACAGCTTTTTTTAAAAAAAAAAAATCTGCAGAACCAATCAGATCTTCAAAAGACAATCAGAAGCCTTGCTGGCTCCACCCATTTGATAAAAACACTCGGAAGTCTCTGTTGTTCCACTCTCTGCTGTTCCTTGGTAGGGGCTGCGGCTTAGTGTTAGAGCATCTGCTCGGCATGTACAAGGCCCCAAGATTAACCCCAGGCATTCTCAGTTAAACGGATCTGGCAGTAAATGATGTGAAAGACTTCCAGTCTGATATCGTGAAGAATTATGGCCAGTGCGATCGGAGCATACCGGCTTGGAAGAACCTACAGTCTGATTCAGTTTAAGGCACTAGCTTCATGTGATGAGCTTCAGGCCTCAGATTCAGCAGGCACTCACAGGAGTACAGCTCCTGAACCTTTCTAATGGCCCTCCTCCCCCCACCACCTACCTACCTTGTCTATTGAATAGTAGGTGCAGTTGCATAACAATCCCTGGAAAAGGAGAGCGGGTAGCCAGCCAGCCACCAGGGGCTTTGCCACTCCCCCAGCAGCCCTCATTAACCCCTGGAGAAGCCCACGCCACTCTTTCTCCACTTCTTATGTGATTTTAGGCGCCAGATGGCTTGCTGGCCTTTTGACTGGGGGTGGTCAAGGAGAGCCCCGAGTGAGCGAGGCCTGCTTGGGCTAGCTGGATCTGTAGCCAGCCCAAGCAGGCCTCGCTCGCCCGGGGCTCTTTCTTGTGCCAGGTTGTTTTTGGCTAGTGGGGGGGGGCAACATGTGCTAATGAGCTCCATCACCTATTTTTTCTACAAAACAACCCCGGTGGGTACTACAGAAAGTGTTGGCAGGTCCCACGGTGCCCATGGGCACTGTGTTGGGGAGCGCTGATCATTAGGAAGTTAACTTACCCTCCTTACTTGTCCCCCCCCCAAAACAATTATTTGCAACGTCTTCTTGTTGTTCGGGGTACATAAGCTGCACACCTCTGAATAAAGTATTTTAAGCAATGTTGGGATACAAACCCGTAATTAACCATCTCAGTCTAGAACCCGCTCCAGGCTGGCTGCGATGCAGAGAGCACGGCCGGGCTGGCCCTTGGCTTCTTCTGAAACTTGCTGAGGATTGAACCTCCGGCCCCGCTCCGCATCAGTGTCTTTCCTAACAAGCGCCTCTCCCTTGACAGCCAGATCGGAATAACATTGTTGCTTTCAACTGTCACCCACATTCTTCATCTTCGGCTTGGGAGAATCTTCGCTTCGTGCTTAGATTAGTGTCTCGCAGTTGCCAACAAAACTCAATGAACTGTCTAATATTTGAACAGAGGGGCCCTTTTCATCGAAGATTTCTACCTATCTCTCATTTAGCTGACACTCCTCTACGCTTCCCTGCCACTTTTTTCACTTTTATGCCAGTCTCTCACTGCAAGATACAAGTGTATTTATCACACAATTATCATCAGTTTCTTGACAAGCCGGGGCTTTTTTTCAGACATATTAAGGCATCTCCAATTTCATAGATTGCGGCGAGCATAAAATATGCGCCTCTGCACTGGTAACTGACACTTAGCGGCAGGAATCAGAGCCGCAGAGGCCAGCGCGGCAGAACGGCTGACTAAGTGACCCCTACGGAACAGGTGGAAGATCTTGATGTGGCACGTAGGGGCTCATATCAGCACGGCGAGCAAGGAGGGCTAAATAGACTGCTGTAGTGGGTGGCTCAGCATGCCTGGATACTGGGGAGGGAGGCGCTACATCACTCTAAGTGTGTATAGACGTTATCGCCTTGAATGGGGTGCCTCCCTTTGTCTTAACCCGAGAGATGCCCTCTGATCCCTTCTCCTCTCTCTCCCTTTGTCCTCTCTTTCTTTTCACGTGGCATATCCTCTCACTACACATGGCCTTCCATGGAGGCAAGTGTCTCTGCAGGTCTCTCCTGTAGAGACAATGACCTCATGCTCCTGTACATCTGATGCTGGATTAGTTGGCCATTTGTGACAGGGGAAGTACTCTTTAGATTAGGGTGGGAAAACTAGAGGGGGGGGGGTCTTAAAGCTCCTCTTCTAACACCATGAGCCTGATCCCTAGGACTGCCAACTCCTGGTTGGGAAATTACTGTAGACTTGGTGATGGTCCCTTTTAGAGTGAGTGACTCAGCACGACTCGACACTGGGGAAGGGTGTGTGTTGCATCACCCTAAAGAGTGTATAGATGTTATCTCCTTGAATGGGATGTTTCTCTTTGTCGTTGGAACTCTCTGTCTGGTGCAGTGATGTTCTGTACTCTTGATGTTTGGGGAGGCACAGTGGGAGGGCTTCTAGTGTCCTGGCCCCACTGGTGGACCTCCTGATGGCACTTGGTTTTTTTGGTCATTGTGTGACATTGTTGGACTGGATGGGCCATTGGCCTGATCCAACATGGCTTCTCTTATGTTTTTAACCTGAGAGTTGCCTTCTGACCCCTCCTCTCTCTCTTTATCCACTCTCTGCACATGAGAGGCACACATGGAGATAACATGTCTCTACAGATCTCTCCTGTAGAGACAGAGACCTCATATTTCCACATACATGATGATGGATGAGCTGGCCATTTGTGATAGGGAAACTGCAAGAAGAAGAGGAAGAAAAAGAAGAGGAAGGAGGAGGAGGAGTTGGTTTTATACCCCAAGCTTTACTACCCAAAGGAGTCTCAGAGCAGCTTATAGTCACATTGTCCAGACGGGTATCTGACTGCGTACTGGAGACCTGACTGGCTTGGCAGGTTAAAAATAACATGCTCCAGCAACAACTGCCACTACAGTGTTGGTTTTATTCTCTCATTCATCTTTACCAATGTATTTTTAACACTATTTCTCTTCCCTGCTGTACTTAGGATTCCTATGTAGTTGGCTCCACCTCCTGTGGCAGCCATTTTGTGATTGGTTGCACCTCCTGAGGCAGCCATTTTGTGTCCACCACCCTGCATCAGAATTCCAAAGGTGCCCATGGGCTCAAAAAGGATTGGGACTCCTGATATAGTTTGTTGTAATGGCGAGCATACTTCATCATCAGGTGTTTGGTAGCCAAGATCAGCAGCTGCACACGCAGACACACCTGCCACCTTAAGATATTCATGGCATCCCATGGCCTGTGTCTCCACCCATCAAATTCAGCCCTCCAATACATGGGCTGTCCTAAGCAGGTCTACTCAGAAGTAAGCCTCATGTTATTTAATGGAGCTTACTCCCACAAAATTATTTGAAGTTCCATTGTCTGACACCCACATCCCTTGAAGACTGAGAAATCTTCATGGAAATTGTTATTTATTGCCAGGCCATGTTTATATATCCAAATGTTCATTCCCTCCTTCCTTTCATTTCCCCTCCTTTGAAAGATCTCCATAAATAACATGAACAAACCCTAAATCACTTCCCTTTGCAAGACCCAGATTTTCATTATTTTATACACAAGAACACAAATGGAGTTCTTGACTTCTATTGCCGGAACGACAAAATGTCACAACTACAATGCAGGGAATGGGAAAAGGTGAACACATGTAAGCACACTTTTATTAATTGCGTTTGGAAAGAAAAGGGCAAGTGGGAACACTGCACTTGGAAGGAGAAAATATAATAATAATAATAACCAAATACATACTGGAAAGGCCTTAGAGCACAGCAAAAGGGGAAAATAACTATCGATCCACACTTCCTTACTAAAGCAATTTCTGCTTGCCTCCAAATGATCTTTGCTTCTAACATCACCCTCTGTGTATGCAATCCTAAGGACAATTTTGTAGGAGTAAGCTCCATTAAATAACATGAGGCTTACTTCTGAGTAGACCTGCTTAGGACAGGCTGTGGCGGAACCGGCCCGATTCTGCCTTCAGGCCCGGTCCCGTCAGCTCCCTATGGAGTCGCCAACTCCTGGAGGGAGCTATTTCTCCTCCTGCCCCTTGGGCTCGCTGCCACCACCTGCTCAGTCTAGGGGTTCAGATTGAGAGGAACAGGACTCCCAATCCCCCTCTCCGTCTATGAGGCTAGGCCTCCAGGTCCTCTGCCACCCTGCACTTGGGTTTCACAGAGACCTCAGCGCTTCTTTGGGGCACCCCTGGAGGATTGGCACCTTATCCAACTGCATGCCTTCCCCCCTTCACCTGGGGCCCCCTTCTTAACTCAGCGTGGTCTAAAGCGGTTTGGGGATCTAGGTGGTACAGAGATTGACTGCCAGCATTTAAACAGTAAAAATATATTTATTTAAAAAGAGAAAAAGATAGGAAAAGAAAAACAAAACAAAAACAGTTGCATTTACAAAATTAGCACAGCTCAGCAAACAGCCTGACAAACAAAATGTGTTATAAACGCGTCCTGCTGGCCCTGATCTAAACTTGCCCTGTCTTGTGAATTACTTACTTAGTCTGCCTGCCTGGGGCCTCCCAGGCAGGAGCCTCCATTGCTCACCACATGCTCGCTCGAGCGCTGGCTTCCAACTGCCGTTCTCTTCCTGCTAACACACATGCCAAGAACAAAAGCACTTCCTGCCTCTCTAGGAGATTTTCCCCCTAGCGTTGTTGGTTTGGCTCTGGAAGGGAGGGGGGGAGTGAGGGGAAGGCTACAAAGCCTGCTGAGGGATTTACTGACCCCTGCCAAATGAAGCACCACCACTGACTAAAATGGCGTTTCTCCACACAGGCCCATGTATCGGAGGGCTGAATTTGATGGGTGGAGACACAGGCCATGGGATGCCATGAATATCTTAAGATGGCAGGTGCGTCTGCGTGTGCAGCTGCTGATCTTGGCTACCAAACACCTGATGATGAAGTAGACGGCTGAGGGGTTGCATTTTTGTGGCATCTCAGCAACAGGGGAGGCAACTTTGTCTACTTAGAGGGCGTTTCCGTCTCTAGAGGCCATTTGCAAGGCAGCTACGGTAAGCCAGTTGTGACGGAATTGGAAGGGTTAATAGAAAAGCTAAGGACTCAGGGAGTCTGAGTCATGTGATCTAAGGTGGGGGCTGGAGTGCTCGGAACTCTCAGGATGAGTGAGTGACAGATAATGGCTGGAGAGTCAACTGTCAGCAACTGTCAGAGGGAGACAGTTGAAGTGGGCAGTATATGGTCAGCAGGAGAGCTGAAGAGAGAGCTGGTACAGAGAGTGGTGAAGAGACTTCTGGTGAAGTGAAGCTTGCTGTTAGCTCTGTGGAGACAGCCAGGTGGCTGAGAGTGACAATCGAGTGTCACAGTGAAAGACCTGAGTGGTCATAGAAATATTTACACTACTCTTAAGAACTAACAAGGTTGCTGAGGGAGAGATGTGGGTCTGAGGGAGTCAGGAGGGCTGGGAGCAGACACACCAGTAGACTCAAGAGACCAGACACATAAAGCCCAAGAGGACAACCTAATTAGAGTTTGGAGAGTGAAGAATATAAGAACTGTGGACCCTGAGATACCTCAGTGAACCTCTGTATTGTAAAGCCTGAACTGTTAGCAACTGTTATTCATCCAAGATACAAAATAGCCTATGTAAATACATCCCTTCCCCCCCAGCTGAAAACTGTGTGTAACTAAAAATCTGTGGTTAACTGTTAAGTTCTCTGGTGCCTGAGTATTTGGAATCAGCAGCAAATCAGCAGTGGTCCCCTACATACATAGTTATCCGTCTATCTGAAAATATAAGAGAACCCCGAAGAGACTAGAAATCCTTATTATACCCACCCCCTTTACTCAGTAGTCGTGAGGTAAAACCAGAAGGAAGAAACAAAGTCTGCAGGAGGGGCTGGGGTCATTATAAGTGGTGCAGGGCGGTCATACCAGTCCACTCATTCCCTAGGCATTGCAAGCGGTCCTCAGCAGAGGCTGCTTTAACATCCCAAACATGTGGTTTGGTCCTCAGGGCGGGAAATAGGTTAGGAGGGGATCGAGCATGAGGAAACGAGCAACAGGGTCAAGGTTCAGCACCGTGTCTTCCGCTGTGCTTCTGTTCAAAACCCTCATTTCCCAAGGCACCCACACCCTGTGTCGTGAATCTACCAATTTCATTTTTTCCTTCCACACGGAGAGATTGCTTAGCTCCTTCAGATGAAAGTGCAGCTTGATAGAAGCTGTTTGCATGCATGACAAAAGTCCACCTCGTTCGGAACAGAAATACGGCGCGCCTGCTTTGAATCCTAATTGCGGGAACCACATTAAGAGTCACGCAGCCTTTTTGCTTTCCAGATCTGTTAACAAAATAAGTCCTGGTTTGTTCTTTTTAAGGCAATCAGGTACTAACGAGAAGGAGCAGAAGGTACAGAATATTTAAGGAAGCGAAAAGAAGAAAACAATAAACATCTTTGGCTCGAGTGTGGCTGGAAGACAGGCAGTCGCTGCGCTACACAAATGAGAAGAGTGCCACAGGATGGCCTTGAACATATGAACATACGAAGCTGCCTTATACTGAATGAGACCCTCGGTCCATCAAAGTCAGTATTGTCTACTCAGACTGGCAGCGGCTCTCCAAGTGAAGGTTTTTCATGCCTACTTGCCTGAACCCTTCTTAGTTGGAGATGTTGGGGATTGAACCTGGGACATCCTGCTTACCAAGCAGATGCTCTACTACTGAGCCACCGTCCCTCCCCTTAGACATATGAACATATGAAGCTGCCTTCTACTGAATCAGGCCCTTGGTCCATCCAAGTCAGTATTGTCTACTCAGACTGGCAGTGGCTCTCCAGAGTCTCAAGCTGAGGTTTTTCACACCTATTTGCCTGGACCCTTTTAGTTGGAGATGCCGGGGATTGAACCTGGGACCTTCTGCTTACCAAGCAGATGCTCTACCACTGAGCCACCGTCCCTCCCCTTAGACATATGAACATATGGAGCTGCCTTCTCCTGAATCAGACCCTTGGTCCATCAAAGTCACTCTTGTCTACTCAGACTGGCAGCGGCTCTCCAGGGTCTCAAGCTGTGGTTTTTCACACCTATTTGCCTGGACCCTTTTTAGTTGGAGATCCTGGGGATTGAACCTGGGACCTTCTGCTTACCAAGCAGATGCTCTACCATTGAGACACCGTCCCTTTCCTTAGACATGTGAACATATATGAACATATGAAGCTGCCTTCTACTGAATCAGACCCTCGGTCCATCAAAGTCAGTCTTGTCTACTCAGACTGGCAGCGGCTCTCCAGGGTCTCCAGCTGAGGTTTTTCACGCCTACTTGCCTGGACCCTTTTCAGTTGGAGATGCCGGGGACTGAACCTGGGACCTTCTGCTTACCAAGCAGATGCTTTACCACTGAACCACCATCCCTCCCCTTAGACATATGAACATATATGAACATATGAAGCTGCCTTCTACTGAATCAGACCCTCGGTCCATCAAAGTCACTCTTGTCTACTCAGACTGGCAGCGGCTCTCCAGGGTCTCGAGTTGAGGTTTTTCACACGTACTTGCCTGGACCCTTTTTAGTTGGAGATGCCGGGGATTGAACCTGGGACTTTCTGCTTACCAAGAAGATGCTCTACCACTGAGCCACAGCCCTTCTCTATTAGTCTCCAGGGTCTCAGGCTGAGGTCTTTCCTATCACCTACTGCCTGGTCCTTTAACTGGAGATGCCAGGGATTGAACCTGGGACCCTCTGCTTAACAAGCAGATGCTCTACCTCTGAGCCACCGTCCCTCCCTTCTAACAACATGTGTCTGTGATTGCCCCGGCAACAGGCATCACAGGATGGAATGTGGGAGAGCGTGGAGGACATTGGGGAGGTATGGAAGCTCACAATGAATCGGAGACTCAACGGAAGGAGTATGGCAGGGGTGTCAAGCTCATTCGTTCTGAGGGCCGGATCTGACATAAATGAGACCTTGTTGGGCCGGGTCATGCATGCCATAAAATGCAATGCCAGGTAGCAGAGAGAAAAGTTTTATAAAGGACACAGGCAACACAATTAAAGATTTACAAGCAAACGAATGTAAGGCATGCTTAAAACATTAGCACTTGTTGGGTCTTAATGGTGCTTTCTTTGTAATTCTCCCCAGGGGTCATCCTGTAGAAAAATAGGTGGTGGAGCTCATCCAGGGATTGTTATGCAGCTGCACCTTCTATTCAATAGACAAGGTGGGAAGGAGGAGGTGGAACTCTCAGAAAAGTTCAGGTGCTGTGTGCCTGTGAGCTCCCGCTGAATCCGAGGCTTGACTTTTCCATGCAATCTAGGGAACTGGGCAAAGGAAGCTCTGGCTCTTTCCTTCCTTCCCCAGGGGACCAGGAGGGGGATGAGTCTCAGCCAATAGAAGGAAGAAGAAGAAGACTGCAGATTTATAGAAGAAGAAGAATTGCAGATTTATACCCCGCCCTTCTTTCTGAATCAGAGACTCAGAGCGGCTTACAATCTCCTATATCTTCTCCCACCACAACAGACACCCTGTGAGGTGGGTGGGGTGGAGAGGGCTCTCACAGCAGCTGCTCTTTCAAGGACAATCTCTGCCAGAGCTATGGCAGACCCAAGGCCATTCCAGCAGCTATAAGTGGAGGAGTGGGGAATCAAACCCGGTTCTCCCTGATAAGAGTCCACGCACTTAACCACTACACCAAACTGGCTCCAAAGAAGAAGACTGCAGGTATATACCCCATCCTTTTCTCTGAATTAGAGACTCAGAGCAGCTTACAGTCTCCTATATCTTCTCCCCCCAAAACAGAAGCCCTGTGAGGTGGGTAGGGCTGAGAGGGCTCTCCCAAAAGCTGCCCTTTCAAGGACAACTTCTGCCAGAGCTATGGCAGACCCAAGGCCATTCCAGCAGCTGTAAGTGGAGGAGTGGGGAATAAAACCCGGTTCTCCCAGATAAGAGTCTGCACACTTAGCCAGTTTGGTGTGGAAAGTCAATTTGGTGTAGTGGTTAAGTGTGCGGACTCTTATCTGGGAGAACCGGGTTTGATTCCCCACTTCTCCACTTGCACCTGCTCGCATGGCCTTGGGTCAGCCATCGCTCTGGCAGAGGTTGTCCTTGAAAGGGCAGCTGCTGTGAGAGCTCTCTCCAGCCCCACCCACCTCACATGGTGTCTGTTGTGGGGGAGGAAGGTAAAGGAGATTGTGAGCCGCTCTGAGACTCTTCGGAGTGGAGGGCTGGATAGAAATCCAGTATCTTCATCTACCTCACAGGGTGTCTGTTGTGGGGGAGGAAGGTAAAGGAGATTGTGAGCCGCTCTGAGACTCTTCGGAGTGGAGGGCGGGATATAAATCCAGTATCTTCATCTACCTCACAGGGTGTCTGTTGTGGGGGAGGAAGGTAAAGGAGATTGTGAGCCGCTCTGAGACTCTTCGGAGTGGAGGGCGGGATATAAATCCAATATCATCTTCTTCTTAACCGCTACACCAAGTAGGCTCTCAGTTTGAGAGACTTGGCTCAGCAGCTGTGATTAGTGTACCTCTGTGTAGTGACTGAGAGAGCCCAGTAAAGCAAGCTATTCCTCCCCAAGACTGGAGCCTCAGCCAATTGAGAAAATAGAAGTTTTGCTCTGTAGCTCCTATGGCATCGAGCAAGCCTGGCAAAGCAAGCTGCGATGCAGAAGGAAGCAAGAGAGAAGGAGAAGGAAGCAGATGTCAGCCAGTTGCTTGGGGGCCTGGTAGGAGCCCTCCGGGGGCCTGATTTGGCCCCCAGGCCACATGTTTGGCACCCTTGCAGTAGGGCAGCCCGTACACTGTTGGGGACCTACTCACTCAGGCCAGATGAACTGAAGCATGGATGAGACCAACTGACTCACAGGTCGTAACACAGCAGATGGTAATCAAGTGCTCTCAAGGGCAAAGGAGAGAGAAGCATTTGGTGATGTCAGACCACAGAGAACACGGTGGTGGGAAGTGCTGTAAAGTTGCGGCTGACTTATGGCCACCCTGCAGGGCTTTCAAGGCAAGAGATGTTCAGAGGTGGTTTGCCATTGCCTGACACAGTGACACAGAGTGTTGGACTGGATGGGCCATTGATAACCATTGCCTGCCTCTGCATAGCAACCCTGGACTTGCTTTGTGGTCTCCTACAGCCAGTTTGGTGTAGTGGTTAAGTGTGCGGACTCTTATCTGGGAGAACCGGGTTTGATTCCCCACTCCTCCACTTGCACCTGCTGGAATGGCCTTGGGTCAGCCATAGCTCTGGCAGAGGTTGTCCTTGAAAAGGCAGCTGCTGTGAGAGCCCTCTCAGCCCCACCCACCTCACAGGGTGTCTGTTTTGGGGGAGGAAGGGAAAGAAGATTGTGAGCCGCTCTGAGACTCTTTGGAGTGGAGGGCGGGATATAAATCCAATATCTTCATCTACCTCACAGGGTGTCTGTTGTGGGGGAAGAAGGGAAAGGAAATTTGAGCCACTCTGAGACTCTTCGGAGTGGGGGGCGGGATATAAATCCAATATCTTCATCTACCTCACAGGGTGTCTGTTGTGGGGGAGGAAGATAAAGGAGATTGTGAGCCGCTCTGAGACTTTTCGGAGTGGAGGGCGGGATATAAATCCAATATCTTCATCTACCTCACAGAGTGTCTGTTGCGGGGGAGGAAGGGAAAGGAGATTGTGAGCCGCTCTGAGGCTCTTCGGAGTGGGGGGCGGGATATAAATCCAATATCTTCATCTACCTCACAGAGTGTCTGTTGTGGGGGAGGAAGGTAAAGGAGATTGTGAGCCGCTCTGAGACTTTTCGGAGTAGAGGGCGGGATATAAATCCAATATCTTCATCTACCTCACAGGGTGTCTGTTGTGGGGGAGGAAGGGAAAGGAGATTGTGAGCCGCTCTGAGACTCTTTGGAGTGGAGGGCAGGATATAAATCCAATATCTTCTTCTTCTTCTTCTATCTATGTACAAACCAGGGCCAACGCTGCTTAGCTCCCAAGATCTGGTGAGATTGGGCCAGCCTGGGGTCTCCAGGTCAGAGGACGCAGACCTCACAATCCCACAACTGGTTTTTTGTTGTTTTTTTTGTGTTAAAAATCAGCACTATAGGAGTTCTGGATCCCTCCTTTTGCCACAAAAGTAGAATCTTGACAGTCCTGCCTTTTTATTTAAAATCTTGAAGTCTATATTCTTCACGGCTTTTGAAAATGGCACAAGAAATGCGGGCATTGTCTAATGAAAGGTCTGGAATAGGGTTATGCATGGGACAGAGAAGGTAGAGAAAGAAGTACTTTTCTCCCTTTCTCACAATACGAAAACTCGCGGGCGCGCAATGAAATTGCTGAGCAGTCGGGTTAAAACGGATAAAAGGAAGTAATTCTTCACCCAAAGAGTGATCAACCCATGGGATTCACTGCCGCAGGAGGTGGTGGCGGCTACAAGCGTACCCAGCTTCAAGAGGGGACTGGATAAATATATGAAGCAGAGGTCCATCAGTGGCTATTAGCCACAGCGTATTGTTGGAACTCTCTGTCTGGGGCAGTGATGCTCTGTATTCTTGGTGCTTGGAGGGGGGCAACAACAGGAGGGCTTCTAGTTTCCTGGGCCTACTGGTGGACCTCCTGATGGCACCTGGGTTTTTCTGGCCACTGTGTGACACAGAGTGTTGGACTGGATGGGCCACTGGCCTGATCCAACATGGCTTCTCTGATGTTCTTTTGTGACACAGAGTGTTGGACTGGATGGGCCATTGGCCTGATCCAACATGGCTTCTCTTATGTTCTTCTGTGAGACAGAGGGCTGGAGTGGATGGGCCATTGGCCTGATCCAACATGACTTCTCTTATGTTCTTATGTGACACAGAGTGTTGGACTGGATGGGCCATTGGCCTGATCCAACATGACTTCTCTTATGTTCTTATGTGACACAGAGTGTTGGACTGGATGGGCCATTGGCCTGATCCAACAGGGTTTCTCTTATGTTCTTATGTGACACAGAGTGTTGGACTAGATGGGCCATTGGCCTGATCCAACATGACTTCTCTTATGTTCTTATGTGATGCAGAGTGTTGGACTGGATGGGCCATTGCCCTGATCCAACATGGCTTCTCTTATGTTCTTCTGTGACACAGAATGTTGGACTGGGTGGGCCATCGGCCTGATCTAACATGACTTCCTTTATGTTCTTATGGATTGCCAGCTGTGGTTTGGGAAATACCTGGAGATTTGGGCAGTCTAGACTGGGGAGGGCAGGGTTTGGGGAGGGACCTCAGCAGGGTATAATGCCATGCCATCCAAAGCAGCCATTTTCTCCAAGGGAACTCATCTTGATTTTCTGGTGATCTGTTGTAATAGCAGGAGAACTCTAGGTCCAACCTGGAGGTTGGCAACCCTACTTTGAAGCCAGGGAGATGCTGGCTTTCAAAAAAATGTTTTAAAATCTAATTTATATTTTTTGTAGTTTACAAATAACCCCTACTTTGACTGGGCAAGACTCCAGCAATCTTCACAGGGCTTTATCTTGACACCATGGTTATTAATTCCCTGGTCCTAATGTTTCTATTTTACCAGTCCATTTACGATAATATATATTTTAGACAATAGATATTAGCGCTGGAGTGCAGATGATAGAAGTATTTTCTTTCCTTTTTTAAAAAAGCGGTTATCCCACATGGGGCTTACACACACACATATACGCACACACACATATCTAAGGGGCTTTTTTTGTAGAAAAAGGGTTTAATTTTATTTAGGATGTCAGTAATGAGTGAATTGCTTGATTTTACTGGTTGTGAGCCACCCAGAGCCTGCTTCGACAGGGAGGGCGGGATATAAATCCAATAAACCTTAAACTTTTCAGGGCTTTTTTTTTGTAGAAAAAGCCCAGTAGGAACTCATTTGCATATTAGTCCACACCCCTTGACCACCACTGTTTCACACTGGGGCTTTTTTGTAGGAAAAAGCCCAGCAGGAACTAATTTGCATATTAGGTCACACCCCCACATGCCAAGTCAGCCGGAATTGCATCCCTGTGTTTCCCACTCAAAAAAAGCCCTGAATATGTACACACACGCACACATACACACCATTTGCTGTTGGAGGGGGGGACACTGTTCCAAGAAGATCCCTGACAGGATATCAGTGGCCCCAAATCCTTTCAAGCCTGCGGGCTCCTTTGCAACTCCTTTGATAGTAGATGTTGGGCACAACCACAAAATGTCTGCCACAAGAGGCGGAACCAACCAAAATGGCTGCTGCAGAAGGCGGAGCCAACCACACAGTCTCAGGGAGTGAGACTGCGCATAACTCATAACAGTATCTCTTCAACATTTCAGACAGAAGCTCTGTTTAATGAGTTATCTTTATCTTGACACCATCTTGACACATTAGGATTCCCTGGTCCTCATTTTTCTATTCTACCAGTCCACTTATGAGTTATCGTTTACAATGAACGTAATATTTAACATATTTTCTTGCATACATGCAGCGCACGGTAAAGAACCTCACGCTGTTGTGGCAGCTGCTGTTGATGCAACTTCTTAAAAATTTGCATAGCCCATGGTCAATCAGAACCTCTGCTGGGCAAAAGCCCGACTTCACCGCGCGCACTTTCTAAAGACACTTAGTGGGCACCGGGTAAGGTGTTCACGAGCGCCACACTGCCCATGGGCACCATGTTGGGGAACTCTAGGCTGGATTCACCTCCATGGTTAGTACGGTAAACAGTGCCCTCACTTTAACACCTTTCCGTTTCTCTTAAGGTACATCCACACAAAACAAAATCTGATTGGCTGCATCCGCTACATCTGCTGCGTTGCATTTTCATCACACGCACGCAACCCCTTGTTGATTAACAAAAGGGAGGAAAACACAGCCTCTGAAGCAGCGGCGGAGCGTGAAAACGGGAAAGTGTAGGATTACGAATTTGTCCAATTCTCCCGTTATCGCTGAAGCCGAAATGAAGATTGAACTCTACACTCATAGAAGGATAAAAGTTAGGGAGTGCGCATGTTGCAGGACCTTATTTTATTTTATTTTATTTATTTTATTATATTTGTATCCTGGCCTCCCGTGACGGGCTCAGAACCTATACAACCTGCAAACTGGAGAGCCAGTTTGGTGTAGTGGTTAAGTGTGCGGACTCTTATCTGGGAGAACCGGGTTTGATTCCCCACTCCTCCACTTGCAGCTGCTAGCATGGCCTTGGGTCAGCCATAGCTCTGGCAGAGGTTGTCCTTGAAAGGGCAGCTGCTGTGAGAGCCCTCTCCAGCCCCACCCACCTCACAGGGTGTCTGTTGTGGGGGAGGAAGGTAAAGGAGATTGTGAGCCGCTCTGAGACTCTTCGGAGTGGAGGGCGGGATATAAATCCAATATCTTCTTCTTCTTCTTACTTTCTTTGATGCATCCAATCAATATCATTCCATTCCTATAATCCATTCTCGTTTCTCATCTTTTCCTGATTTTTCGAGCCCTAAGATACCAAAAAAAAGGCACACCGGTATGGAGGTTTTCTCTACCACCCCTCCAAACTTCTGAAGTTTTAAATCAGGCAAAACACACCAATGGATCAGGAAAACACGCACACACACACACAGAGTTTTGCTGAAGAGCGCTGTAGCTGATGCACCGTGACACTGCTGTTAAGGTTGAGATGGCGCTCGCGTGCTAAGCCCTTATTCTCAACCTTGTATAAACTTTCCTGAGCTGTTGCCCCAAGGCTGAAGATTTCTCATGCTCGCTGCGGAGCCTGTGGGTGAAATTGTGCCGGGGCTTTGAAGAAAATCCATTCAACCGTTCCTTTAAGGTGTTTGAGCACGAGAAAACAGTAATTATTCACAGAGAGAAACGGAGACTTTTCCTGCCTCCCCGCTGATGCGCCGCAAAGGAACTCACCGAGAGACAGGCGTCGCTGTGGATGTCATGGCGCCCCAAACAAATAGCGGGTACGCTTCTGTACCCTGGCTTTGCGGCACTGTTTCTCCCAATTTTCTAAGGTTAGCCAAAACTATTTGGATGCCCAAGGCAAAGCAAAAAACAAAAACTTGACGGTGATCCTGTTGCCCTCGCTTCCCCAGAAAACTACCCGGCCTCGTTCAAGTGAACGTTCACGACACGAACCCGTTGACAACGTAAATAAAATGCCAAGAGTCTCTCATAAACAGTCACTGTGTTGCACTGGCGCTGTTTGATAGAAAAAATGCTGACTCCGAAGAGGACTGAACTCCGACGCAGCAACTTAGATGCTGCTCCGATGATGAAAGGAACAGTTTAGGCGGAGGTATTTAGGGTGAATCGAGGGGGAGGTATTTGTGATTTTCCTGCACTGTGCATGGGGTTGGACTAGAGCCAGTTTGGTGTAGTGGTTAAGTGTGCAGACTCTTATCTGGGAGAACAGGGTTTGATTCCCCCACTCCTCCACTTGCATCTGCTGGAATGGGCTTGGGTTAGCAACAGCTCCCGCAGAGCTGTCCTGGAAAGGGCAGCTGCTGTGAGAGCCCTCTCAGCCCCACCCACCTCACAGGGAGTCTGTTGTGGGGGGAGAAGATAGAGGAAACTGTAAGCCGCTCTGAGTCTCTGATTCAGAGAGAAGGGCGGGACATAAATCTGCAATCTTCTTCTAGATGACCCTGGAGGTGCCTTCCAACTCTATGATTCTATGAGGTCAAAAAGCCGACACTTCTTCTTAAACAAATATAAATGGGGACAATGCTCAACACCTTGATTGAAGAGGAACAAATACGGTTGGCAACATGCTTTCCTGGATTAAAGCATGTTTTGATAGAGAACACCTCTTCTTCCGGCCACCTGACTTCTTGTGGAACCCTAACCCTAACCCAATGATTTCCTGCAGGAATAACTTCACAAGGCACCAGTTCTCGCTACTCTGCCTCATTCAAGCGAAAGGCAGCTGTGCAGCGCCTAAGGTTTCCAGGTTGAACCTAGAAACTATGGGGAGGGTGGGGGAGTGGGAAAATGGTATGGGGCGCTATGGCCAGAGCAATGGTATCTCTACTGGGGAATACCTAGAAGCAACACCAGTAGCTCTAAGAATCACAAGAAATTCTATGGTAAATCACAGAGTTGAGTTTCTGGCAATTCACAGAGCTACCATCATTGCTTCTGGGCATTCTTTGGAAGGGATAGCATCACATAGAAGAAGAAGAAGATATTGGATTTATATCCCGCCCTCCACTCCGAAGAGTCTCAGAGCGGCTCAAAATCTCTTTTACCTTCCTCCCCCACAACAGACACCCTGTGAGGTGGGTGGGGCTGGAGAGGGCTCTCACAGCAGCTGCCCTTTCAAGGACAACCTCTGCCAGAGCTATGGCTGACCCAAGGCCATTCCAGCAGGTGCAAGTGGAGGAGTGGGGAATCAAACCCAGTTCTCCCAGATAAGAGTCCGCCCACTTAACCACTACACCAAAGCACTGCTGGATCAGATTCAACGGTCCATCTAGTTCAGCAGCCTGTATCACACAGTGGCCAAGCAGTCCCTGTGGAGGGACAACAACAGGGCAGAGAGGTCAAGGCCTTCCCATGAGGTTGCCTCCTGGCACAGGGATTCAGAGGTTTGGGGCCTCTGAATATGGAGGTTCCCCTCAGCCACTGTGGCTAGTAGCCATTGATAAGCTTATCCTCCATGAAGCTATCTAATCCCATTTCGAAGCTGTTCAATTTTTGCTGGCAGGGAATTCCGCAGTTCAATCACTCTCTGTGTAAAGAAGTATTTCGTTTTGTCTGTCCTGAACCTACTGCCCATCGGCATCATTGGAGGTCCATGAATTCTAGTATTTTGGGAGAGGGAATTTTTTTCCCCTTGTCAACTCTCTCCACCCGATACATAATTGTATAAACTTAGTCATCATCTTCAGCCTTTCC
Organism: Heteronotia binoei; assembly: GCF_032191835.1. Lineage (NCBI taxonomy): Eukaryota > Metazoa > Chordata > Lepidosauria > Squamata > Gekkonidae > Heteronotia > Heteronotia binoei. The sequence continues at coordinate 114,834,841 of NC_083231.1, forward strand.
TCATAGGGAAGGTGTCACGTTCTCAGACAGAAGGTACCCCAACTTCCTAAGAATCTTGGTTACCCTCCTCTGTACTTTTCCCAGCTTTGTAATGTCCTTTTTTTGAGATATCGTGACCAGAATTGTACATGGCATTTCAAATGAGGCTGCACCATAGATCTAGACAGGATATTACAATGCTGGCAATGGTTATGAACAGGGGTGGGATTCTAGCAGGAGCTCGTTTGCATATTAGGCCACACCCCTGATGTAGCCAATCCTCCAAGAGCTTACAAAAAAGAGCCTTCTAAGCTCTTGGAGGATTGGCTCCATCAGGGGTGTGTGGCCTAATATGCAAAGGAGGTCCTGCTAGAATTCCTTACAGGGCTCTTCGTACAGGGCCTGCTGTAAGCTCCAGGAGGATTGGCTACATCAGGGGTGTGTGGCCTAATATGCAAAGGAGGTCCTGCTAGAATTCCTTACAGGGCTCTTCGTACAGGGCCTGCTGTAAGCTCCAGGAGGATTGGCTACATCAGGGGTGTGTGGCCTAATATGCAAAGGAGGTCCTGCTAGAATTCCTTACAGGGCTCTTCGTACAGAGCCTGCTGTAAGCTCCAGGAGGATTGGCTACAATAGGAGGGGTGTGGCCTCATATACAAAGGAGGTCCTGCTAGAATTCCTTACAGGGCTTTTTGCACAGGGCCTGCTGTAAGCTCCAGGAGGATTGGCTACATCAGGGGGTGTGGCCTAATAGACCAAGGAGGTCCTGCTAGAATTCCTTACAGGGCTCTTCGTACAGGGCCTGCTGTAAGCTCCAGGAGGATTGGCTACATCAGGGGTGTGTGGCCTAATATGCAAAGGAGGTCCTGCTAGAATTTCTTACAGGGCTCTTCATATAGGGCCTGCTGTAAGCTCCAGGAGGATTGGCTGCATCAGGGGGTGTGGCCTAATATGCAAAGGAGGTCCTGCTAGAATTCCTTACAGGGCTCTTCGTACAGGGCCTGCTGTAAGCTCCAGGAGGATTGGCTGCATCAGGGGGTGTGGCCTAATATGCAAAGGAGGTCCTGCTAGAATTCCTTACAGGGCTCTTCGTACAGGGCCTGCTGTAAGCTCCAGGAGGATTGGCTACATCAGGGGTGTGTGGCCTAATATGCAAAGGAGGTCCTGCTAGAATTCCTTACAGGGCTTTTCGTACAGGGCCTGCTGTAAGCTCCAGGAGGATTGGCTACATCAGGGGTGTGTGGCCTAATATGCAAAGGAGGTTCTGCTAGAATTCCTTACTGGGCTCTTTGTACAGGGCCTGCTGTAAGCTCCAGGAGGATTGGCTACAACAGGGGTGCGTGGCCTAATATGCAAAGGAGCTCCTGCTAGAATCCCACCCCTGGCTATGAGGATGTCTTTTTAGAAAATGTAACTGGTTTTTAGTTATAATTTTTCCCAAAGTGGGATTTTCCAACCAGGAATATGGGGAGAGGAATGCCCCACACACCAACTGAGGGACTTTGCTTGTGGATGACAAAGGAAATCTTGAGAGGGGTTGTTCCCTGTTTTGTATCTTCCACTCTGCAAAGCGGAGAGAGAATAAACCCTTTCTCCTTCTTTCATAACACCAGAACCCCGAGAAGCTGATAAAAGACGAGAGTTTCAAGAGAGACAAACCGAAATACTTCTTCGCTCGAGAGAGAAGTAACTTCCAGAATGCACCACCCAAGGTATAGCGATGGCCCATCAAGCTTAGATGGCTTTACAAGGGAACTTCACAGAAGATAGGTTGCTCAATACCTACCGTCCATCATGATCAAATGCAGCCTCCATGATAAGAGGCAGAATAAGTCAATGTCACTTGCTGTAGGCTACTACCAGGTGCAAACATAAGCCTGTAGGTCTTTTGGGGACCTCTGATGTGTTAATGTAGTGTCAACAAGCTGCAACCAACTTAGGGTTTTCATGGCAAGAGACTAACCTAGGTGGTTTGCCATTGCCTGCCTTCGCATAGCAACCCTGGAATTCCTTGGTGGTCTCCCATCAAATACAAACTAAGGACAACCCTACTTAGCTTCCAAGATCTGTTGAGGCTGGGCTAGCCTGGGCCATCCACATCAGGACCAAATTATTCTATCCCCTCAAAAATCCACCATATGAGCATATGAACATATGAAGCTGCCTTCTACTGAATCAGACCTTCGGTCCATCAAAGTCAGTATTGTCTACTCAGACTGGCTGCGGCTCTCCAAGGTCTCAAGCTGAGGTTTTTCACGCCTACTTGCCTGGACCCTTTTTCGTTGGAGATGCCGGGGATTGAACCTGGGACCTTCTGCTTCCCAAGCAGATGCTCTACCACTGAGCCACCATCCCTCTCCTTAGACATATGAACACATGAATCTGCCTTCTACTGAATCAGACCCTAGGTCCATCAAAGTCAGTATTGTCTACTCAGACTGGAAGCAGCTCTCCAGGGTCTCAAGCTGAGGTTTTTCACTCTTATTTGCCCAGACCCTTTTTAGTTGGAGATGCCGGGGATTGAACCTGGGACCTTCTGCTTACCAAGCAGATGCTCTACCACTGAGCCACCGTCCCTCCCCTAATATGAACATATGAAGCTGCCTTATACTGAATCAGACCTTCGGTCCATCAAAGTCAGTATTGTCTACTCAGACTGGCTGCGGCTCTCCAGGGTCTCAAGCTGAGGTTTTTCACGCCTACTTGCCTGGACCCTTTTTAGTTGGAGATGCCGGGGATTGAACCTGGCACCTTCTGCTTACCAAGCAGATGCTCTACCACTGAGCCACCGTCCCTCCCCTAATATGAACATATGAAGCTGCCTTATACTGAATCAGACCTTCGGTCCATCAAAGTCAGTATTGTCTACTCAGACTGGCTGCGGCTCTCCAGGGTCTCAAGCTGAGGTTTTTCATGCCTCCTTGCCTGGACCCTTCTTCGTTGGAGATGCCGGGGATTGAACCTGGGACCTTCTGCTTCCCAAGCAGATGCTCTACCACTCAGCCACGGTCCCTCACTAGGGATGGGCACAAACTGAAAAAAAAATGCAGTTCACGTCAGTTAATGGCCGAACCACGAACCAAACCAGGAAGCTGTTCTCAAACTGAACCAGTTCATAGCCCTGCAAACCCTCTTGAAAAGAACAACTGTCCCTTAAACAGGGTTTGCAGAAAGCCAGGGATGGGGACAGTTGAGCAATGGGGAGCAGACTGCTTCGCACTGCTCAGTGTTTCAGGCTGTCTTGTGCAGTCTCTTTAAAGGTTAAAGGGTCTGAAGAAGGACAGCCCCCCAAAAAATCTGAGACGATGGGAGCATCTCCCTGTTGCTCAACTGTTTTTCAAGCTGCCTTCTGTAGTCCCTTTAAAAACACAGCCCAAAAAAGCTGAGCGGCCCCGAGTCCCTTTAAATCCCTGCTTTATGCCTACCCCCAAACTGCTTTAAAGGTTTGTGGAAGTTCATGTGCATAGGCCTGTCATGAACTTTGGTTCACGAACCATGGACAGGGCAAAATTTGTGACAAATTTAGCTCTGTGGTTCAGTTTGCCCTTCCTTCCTTCCGGAGAGCCAGTTTGGCATAGTGGTTAAGTGTGTAGACTCTTATCTGGGAGAACTGGGTTTGATTCCCTGCTCCTCAACTTGCAGCTGCTGGGATGGCCTTGGGACAGCCATAGCTCTCACAGAGGTTGTCCTGGAAAGGGCAGCTGCTGTGAGAGCCCTCTCTCCCCCATCCACCTCACAGGGTGTCTGTAGTGGGGGAGGAAGATAAAAGAGATTGTGAGACACTCTGAAACTCTGAAATTCAGATGGGAGGGCGGGATATAAGTCTAATATCATCATCATCTTCTTCTTCTTCTTCTTCTTCTTCTCCTTCCTTCCTTCCTTCCTTCCTTCCTTCCTTCCTTCCTTCCTTCCTTCCTTCCTTCCTTCCTTTTCTTCTTCTTCTAGCTGTACATTTTGATCAGATTCTAAACTCCATCTCCTCCTGTAAGAGCCAGAGCCGTCCAGTTGCGTCATAATGTTATTTACCGACCTGATTGTCCACCAAAAATTCCGGGCCAGGAATTTTAGAATGTGCAATCATGCCTTGAGCTGTCAGCCCCCCAGAATGGATGAGAGCAACCAGGTAGATTGGAAGAGGCAATTGCTCAAGCCAAGACAACTCTGCAGCCTCCATGCATCACGCCAAGAGAGTCTGGCTCAACCTTTCGCTACAGAGGAAACCTTTACATTTCCCCCCCATGCCAGTCGCTGCTGCCGTTGATAACTAAAAATATGACCAAGCAAGACATTTAAGTGCACCCTAGAATGGATACAATGCAGCACTTGAAGGAGTGGTAATCGTGCATCTGGAAAAGGTTACGTCTAACAAGCAGCGGGCCGTGCTTCATTCGGATGTGGGGGTTCACAAAACTTGCCCGCGTGTGCCTCCCTAAATCACAGAGGCAGCAAAGTGTAGGCAAGTAAGTGCTGGCCTGCATCTCAGGTCTGGAGAGAAGTCCATCACAAGGTGGGGAGATGCAACTGCAAGGATGCCCAGGTAGGGTTCTTTGAAACATCTTTGGATCCTTTGGTCCTTCCAGAGTTGACTGACAAACATAAGCTTGCAGGTCTTTTGTGGACCTCTGATTGATTAATGTAGTGTAAAGTGTCATCAACTTATGACTTCACTGTAGGGTTTTCATGGCAAGAGACTAACCTAGGCGGCTTGCCATTGCCTGCCTCTGCATGCGACCCTGGAACTCCTTGATGGTCTCCCATCAAATACTAACTAAGAACAACTCTGCTTAGCTTCCAAGATCTGTTGAGGTTGGGCTAACCCGGGCTATCCACGTCAGGACCAAGTTATCATATCCCCTCAAAAACCCACCATCACGAGGGATGGGCGCAAACTGGGAAAATGCAGTTGATGTCAGTTCACGGCCGAATCATGCACGAACCAAACCAGGGAATCGTTCTCAAACTGAACCAGTTCATAGCCCTGCAAACGCTGTCGAAAAGGACAACTGTCCCTTAAGCAGGGTTTGCAGAAAGCCAGGGATGGGGACAGCCGATCAATGGGGAACAGCCTACTTCGCACTGCTTGGTGTTTAGTCAGTTGACTGACAAAGGACTATTGACTGCTAGCAAGGGAAAGGATCAACCGCGGTCAGTTAGAGTGCAATGAAGTGAGACAGTAGCGGTGGGCCATGGATTCTGGGAGGGACCTTCTGCCAATACCGTCTCATGTCAGCATTGGCGTCACCCATTTCCTACCCAGTCCCCAGGCGTTGGAGCAACCAACGTTTCTTCCTTGTCCCCAAGCATTTCTAAAGAAAGTGTCACAACCTAACGGGGCTTTCCAAACTCTTATTTGGTCTGAACAGTGAGATCTGAGTCCAGTAGCATCTCAGAGACCGATATGAATTTCAGGATAAAAGCTTTTGAGAGACAAAACTCCCTTTGGCAGACCCAAGTAGGAATGGAGATTTTTTTTTTTTAATCAAAGTCAGAAGGTGTGGGAGTGGTATTGCCAGGCCTCATTTTGGGCAAGAGCTCCAGAACCTCTAAATTTTATGGTGCTCTTTCTTTCTCAACCTCCCCCCCCGCCCCCGAAAAAAAAATGCTTCTGGACTTCATTGTTCAAACTTCCTGTGAGAATTTTGCTGAACTCTTCAGATCTGACAAACTTTCGAGTATTTCCCCCCAACAAAAATAATGGGAAAATAACCAAAACCTATAAAGCAGACAGATGGAAATCTTCCTCATGCCACTGTGAACATAAGAACATAAGAGAAGCCATGTTGGATCAGGCCAATGGCCCATCCAGTCCAACACTCTGTGTCACACAGTGGAAAAATTTTTTATATATACACACACACTGTGGTTAATAGCCACTGATGGACCTCTTCTCCATATTTTTATCTAAACCCCTCTTGAAGGTGGCTATGCTTGTGGCCACCACCACCTCCTGTGGCAGTGAATTCCACATGCCAATCACCCTTTGGGTGAAGAAGTACTTCCTTTTATCCGTTTTAACCTGACTGCTCAGCAATTTCATCGAATGCCCACGAGTTCTTGTATTGTGAGAAAGGGAGAAAAGTACTTCTTTCTCTACTTTCTCCATCCCATGCATTATCTTGTAAACCTCTATCATGTCCCCCCGCAGTCGACGTTTCTCCAAGCTAAAGAGTCCCAAGCGTTTCAACCTTTCTTCATAGGGAAAGTGTTCCAGCCCTTTAATCATTCTAGTTGCCCTTTTCTGGACTTTCCCCAATGCTATAATATCCTTTTTGAGGTGCGGCGACCAGAACTGCACACAGTACTCCAAATGAGACCGCACCATCGATTTATACAGGGGCATCATGATACTGGCATTTATACAGGGGCATTATGATACTGTGGCAACAGAGGAGAAAGCAACTTTAAAAAAGTATGATGGGAGTAAGGTTTTATAATGACAATTATAATTCAAGAAGCGTTTAAAAGCAGATGCTGAGCTGATCTAATTTAGTGTACCTTCTGGTGATGTCGGGGGTTGTGTGGCAGATGCAAATGAGTTGTGCTAATGAGTTCCGGGATCTCTTTTTCTACAAAATGATTCCTGACCCTGCGTATTGTAATCAGCTTGACTGGAACAGATGGGGAGATGCTAAGGGGCAGAAAAATCAGCACCTGCGGTGAGATAAGAATCCTTCAGCCCTGGGAGCGCGCCATTGTTCCGAACTGGCTAATGAACTCAAGTTCAGCAATCTCATGTTGCAATTTCCCTTTGAAGTTTTATTTTGTTTTGTTTGAGGACTACTGCTCTTAGGTCAGCAATGGAAAGAGATGGAAGATTAAAATGTTATTTACTTTGTTGTCCTTAAAGACACCTGGGGAATGAAGAGGGGAGGTGTGCTTAGAGGCTGCAATACGAAAAAGGCATGCAGGCAAGTGGTGGTGGTGATGATGATATTGGACTTATATCCCGCCCTCCACTCTGAATCTCAGAGCGGCTCGCAATCTTCTTTATCTTCCTCCCCACAACAGACACCCTGTGAGGTGGGTGGGGCTGAGAGGGCTCTCACAGCAGCTGCCCTTTCAAGGACAGCATCTCAGAGCAGCCTGCAATCTCCTTTATCTTCTTCCCCCACAACAGGCACCCTGTGAGGTGGGTGAGGCTGAGAGGACTCTCTCACAGCAGCTGCCCTTTCAAGGACAGAGTCTCAGAGTAGCCTGCAATCTCCTTTATCTTCTTCCCCCACAACAGGCACCCTGTGAGGTGGGTGGGGCTGAGAGGGCTCTCTCACAGCAGCTGCCCTTTCAAGGACAGAGTCTCAGAGTAGCCGGCAATCTCCTTTATCTTCTTCCCCCACAACAGGCACCTTGTGAGGTGGGTGGGACTGAGAGGACTCTCTCACAGCAGCTGCCCTTTCAAGGACAGAGTCTCAGAGTAGCCTGCAATCTCCTTTATCTTCTTCCCCCACAACAGACACCCTGTGAGGTGGGTGAGGCTGAGAGGACTCTCTCACAGCAGCTGCCCTTTCAAGGACAGAGTCTCAGAGTAGCCGGCAATCTCCTTTATCTTCTTCCCCCACAACAGGCACCCTGTGAGGTGGGTGAGGCTGAGAGGACTCTCTCACAGCAGCTGCCCTTTCAAGGACAGAGTCTCAGAGTAGCCGGCAATCTCCTTTATCTTCTTCCCCCACAACAGGCCCCCTGTGAGGTGGGTGAGGATGAGAGGACTCTCTCACAGCAGCTGCCCTTTCAAGGACAGAGTCTCAGAGTAGCCTGCAATCTCCTTTATCTTCTTCCCCCACAACAGGCACCCTGTGAGGTGGGTGAGGCTGAGAGGACTCTCTCACAGCAGCTGCCCTTTCAAGGACAGAGTCTCAGAGTAGCCGGCAATCTCCTTTATCTTCTTCCCCCACAACAGACACCCTGTGAGGTGGGTGAGGCTGAGAGGACTCTCTCACAGCAGCTGCCCTTTCAAGGACAGAGTCTCAGAGTAGCCGGCAATCTCCTTTATCTTCTTCCCCCACAACAGGCCCCCTGTGAGGTGGGTGAGGATGAGAGGACTCTCTCACAGCAGCTGCCCTTTCAAGGACAGAGTCTCAGAGTAGCCTGCAATCTCCTTTATCTTCTTCCCCCACAACAGGCACCCTGTGAGGTGGGTGAGGCTGAGAGGACTCTCTCACAGCAGCTGCCCTTTCAAGGACAGAGTCTCAGAGTAGCCGGCAATCTCCTTTATCTTCTTCCCCCACAACAGGCCCCCTGTGAGGTGGGTGAGGATGAGAGGACTCTCTCACAGCAGCTGCCCTTTCAAGGACAGAGTCTCAGAGTAGCCTGCAATCTCCTTTATCTTCTTCCCCCACAACAGGCCCCCTGTGAGGTGGGTGAGGCTGAGAGGACTCTCTCACAGCAGCTGCCCTTTCAAGGACAGAGTCTCAGAGTAGCCGGCAATCTCCTTTATCTTCTTCCCCCACAACAGGCACCTTGTGAGGTGGGTGGGACTGAGAGGACTCTCTCACAGCAGCTGCCCTTTCAAGGATAACCTCTGCCAGAGCTGTGGCTGACCCAAGGCCATTCCAGCAAGATTATGCATGGGATAGAGGATGGGGGGGGGAGTACTTTTCTCTCTTTCTCACAATACAAGAACTTGTGGACGCTCGATGAAATTGCTGAGCAGACAGGTTAGAACGGATAAAAAGAAGTGGTGTGGGCAGGCAGCAAGAGGTGAGGGGGCAGCACTGGGAAAGGGGGCAGCTGGGGGTGGCAGCTTAAGGTAGCACCTATTCTTGGGCTCCCAATTACATTTTCAGATTGACTTTTGGGTTTGCTTATAGGCTTGTAAGCTCAGTAGCATTTCTGGGCACAACTGAGTTCTGCCCAATGCTTGCTTTGTCTCACTGCAGAAACACAGATTCCGCATTAGCCAGATCTGAAGTGAAAGCAGCCTTGGAAAATACGAGACGGCTGTGTAGAACACAGGCGCGTTTGCCGATTGCTTTTTTTTTTTATTATTATTTGTAGTGGCACGGTTCTGATTGCAATAGGACGCAATCAAAATACAAGGGTTTTGACATTCACCTCACAAGCCCAGCCATAAATCGTTACACATCAAGACATTTCCACACAGCGAGGAGCAAACGGCTCCACCTCGGGACGCTGTCTGACTCTGCCTCACGCCCCATGGCGAAACCGAGAACACGGTCTGCCAATCCGCAATCTTAGTTTTGCGCCGGGTCACTTGGTTTGCAAAAGGCCAGCGGGGCCTTCGGCCTTTCCACTGGTTGGTCTCGAGCCAAGAGTGGATTTTCTGCAGGGAAGTCAACTGTGCTCAGACCCATGTGCGACTCAATGGCCTGGCTCATTGGGCAATGTGAGATGAAGTGGGCAAAGGTGCTTGATGGGGTCGCGCCACTTCCCGTGGGTGTTCCTGGGCTGGGCTGAGGGCACAGGGGAGGGACGGTGGCTCAGTGGTAGAGCATCTGCTTGGGAAGCAGAAGGTCCCAGGTTCAATCCCCAGCATCTCCAACTAAAAAGGGTCCAGGCAGTAGGTGATGGAGATGGAGGGACGGTGGCTCAGTGGTAGAGCATCTGCTTGGGAAGCAGAAGGTCCCAGGTTCAATCCCCAGCATCTCCAACTAAAAAGGGTCCAGGCAAATAGGTGTGAAAAACCTCATCTTGAGACCCTGGAGAGCCGCTGCCAGTCTGAGAAGACAATACTGACTTTGATGGACCGAGGGTCTGATTCAGTATAAGGTAGCTTCACATGTTCATGTTCACACAGAAACTGGAGTCAGTCAGGAAAAGAAAACGGAAAATTGAAAGTCTTCTGAATAAAACTGGGAAATGGCTTGGGGTATCATAAGGCATTCTATGAACATTGAGAAAAATGCAGTCACTAAGCATATATACCATATTCAAGCAGCAATCCCTACGTATGAGCCTCCAGATGGGGCCTGGGGATCTCCCAGAAGAGATCTCCAGAAAAGGTCAACTAGAATGATTAAAGGGTTGGAACGCTTTCCCCATGAAGAAAGGTTAAAGTGCTTGGGGCTCTTTAGCTCGGAGAAACGACGACTGAGGGGCGACGTGATAGAGGTTTACAAGATTATGCATGGGATAGGGGGGGGGGGGGAGTACTTTTCTCCCTTTCTTACAATACAAGAACTCATGGACACTCAATGAAATTGCTGAGCAGTTGGGTTAGAATGAATAAAAAGAAGTACTTCTTCACCCAAAGGATGGTTAACACATGGCATTCACAAGAGGGGTTTAGATAAAAATATGGAGCACAGGTCCATCAGTGGCTATTAGCCACAGTGTATGTGTGTATATAACATTTTTTGCCACTGTGTGACACAGAGTGTTGGACTTGATGGGCCGTTGGCCTGATCCAACATGGCTTCTCTTATGTTCTTATGTTCTTATGTTAAGAGGTGGTGGCAGCTACAAGCATAGATGGCTTCAAGAGGGGATTGGATAAACATATGGAGCAGAGGTTTAGCAGTAGCTATTAGCCACAAGGTATAGATGGAACTCTCTGTCTGGGGCAGTGATGCTCTGTATTCTTATGCTTGGGTGGGGCAACAGACACCTCTGAATATCTCTTGCCTTGAAAACCTGACCAGGTCACTGTAAGTTGGCTGCAATCGGATAGCATTTTCCAGCACCTCCAGCTGTGTGGTTACATTTTAATAAACCTGCTGATGCCATTTTTTAAAAAAAAACTCAATATAATATGCTTGCAAACAGGAGCCATTTAGTAGAAAAAGATGCCAGAGCTCATTAGCACAACTCACTTGAAGAAGAAGAAGATATTGGATTTATATCCTGCCCTCCACACCGAAGAGTCACAGAGCGGCTCACAATCTCCTTTACTTTCCTCCCCCACAACAGTCACCCTCTGAGGTAGATGAAGATATTGGATTTATATCCCGCCCTCCACTCCGAAGAGTCTCAGAGCGGCTCACAATCTCCTTTCCCTTCCACCCCCACAACAGACACCCTCTGAGGTAGATGAAGATATTGGATTTATATCCCGCACTCCACTCCGAAGAGTCTCAGAGCGGCTCACAATCTCCTTTCCCTTCCACCCCCACAACAGACACCCTCTGAGGTAGATGAAGATATTGGATTTATATCCCGCCCTCCACTCCGAAGAGTCTCAGAGCGGCTCACAATCTCCTTTCCCTTCCACCCCCACAACAGACACCCTCTGAGGTAGATGAAGATATTGGATTTATATCCCGCCCTCCACTCCAAAGAGTCTCAGAGCGGCTCACAATCTCCTTTCCCTTCCACCCCCACAACAGACACCCTCTGAGGTAGATGAAGATATTGGATTTATATCCCGCACTCCACTCCGAAGAGTCTCACAGCAGCTCACAATCTCCTTTACCTCCCCCCCCCCACAACAGACACCCTGTGAGGTAGATGAAGATATTGGATTTATATCCCGCCCTCCACTCCGAAGAGTCACAGAGCGGCTCACAATCTCCTTTACCTTCATCCCCCACAACAGACACCCTATGAGGTGGGTGGGGCTGAGAGGGCTCTCACAGCAGCTGCAAGTGGAGGAGTGGGGAATCAAACCCGGTTCTCCCAGATAAGAGTCCGCACACTTAACCACTACACCAAACTGGCATATGGCACACACCCCTGAAATCACTGGAAGGTGTACTGATTTATAACAGCTCAACACTGGGGAACTCCATTTCCATTTGAACCATTTGGTGTGATTTTGCATGAAGCGGAAAAAATGAACTGGCTTAGTAACGGAGGGAGGACTTATTCGACCATCTCGCTTTGGAGAGGGGGTAGAGTGGGTTCACGGCCTGAAGGACGCAGTGGAACATCAGGGAAACAGGCCATGGTATAGCCACAGGCTGGAACACGGAGCTTATGCTTAATCCACAGCCTGATTTCAATTAATCAATTTCCTCGGGATTATTTCCAGAGAAGATTTCACAAGCTATGCCAGTCCTAGTGTTGCGGAAACCGGATCCTTGGCTGTGGGCCAAGAAGCACGTTGGTCTCACGTGCACGGAGCTGAAAGATGTGTGGCTGGCCGATGCAATTCCTTTTTAGCCTGATAAGCAGTACATTAATAGATCTGATCTATCTGTTTTATATACTCATCAAATCAAGCCTGAACTCTCCCTAGAACTCTCCCTACTTCTTCAACCAAAGGGTGATTAACACATGGAATTCACTGCCACAGGAGGTGGCGGCGGCTATAAGCATAGACAGCTTCAAGAAGGGATTGGAGAAGCATATGGAGCAGAGGTCCATCAATGGCTATTAGCCACAAGGTATAGATGGAATTCTCTGTCTGGGGCAGTGATGCTCTTTATTCTTGCTGCTTGGGAGGCAGCAGTAGGAGGGCTTCTAGTGTCCTGGCCCCACTACTGGTGGACTTCCTGATGGCACCTGATTTTTTCAGTCACTGTGTGACCGAGTGCTGGACTGGATGGGCCATTGGCCTGATCCAACATGGCTTCTCTTATGTTCTCATGTTCTAGAAGCTCAAGTGACTAAACTGTTCTAGAAGCTCAAGTGACTAAACTGAGGCTTTGTTTGCACTAAGGAGGCAAGATTCACTGGAAAAAAAGGCAATAATGCTAGGGGGAAAAATTGAAGGCAGTGAGAAAAGAGGAAGACGCAACGTGAGAGGGACTGGCTTCATAAAGGGAGCTGCAGGCTTTCGTTTGCAAAACCCGAGCAAGGCTGTTAACAATATGATGTTTTGGGGTCGTTCGTTTGTGGGGTGGCTGTGAGACATAAGAGGCTTGACGGCACTTATCACACAAACAGAATCACAGAATCCTAGAGATGGAAGGGGCCTCCAGGGTCATCGAGTCCAACCCCCTGCACAATGCAGGAAACTCACAAACCCCTCCCCCTAAATTCACAGGATCCTCATTGCTGTCAGATGGCCATCCAGCTTTTGTTTAAAAACATCCAAGGAAGGAGAGCCCACCACCTCCCGAGGAAGCCTGTTCCACTGAGGAACCGCTCTAAGTGTCAGGAAGTTCTTCCGAATGTTGAGCCTATGGTTGCCAATCCCCAGGTGGGGGCAGGGGATGCCCAGTTTGGAGGCCCTCCCCCTGCTTCAGAGTCATCAGAAAGCAGGGGGAGGGGAGGGGAATGTCTGCTGGGCACTCCATTATTCCCTATGGAGATGTATTCCCATAGGAAATAATGGAGAATGGGTCCATGGGTATCTGGGGCTCTGGAGGGGCTGTCTTTTGAGCTGGAGGCTCCAAATTCGCAGCATAGCATCTGGTGCCTCTCTCCAAAATAACTTCCAAGTTTCAAAAAGATTGGACCAGGGGGTCCAATTCTATGTGCCCCAAAAGAAGGTGCCCCTATCTTTCATTATTTCCTATGGAAGGAAGGCATTTAAAAAGGTGTGCGGTCCCTTTAAATGTGATGGCCAGAACTCCCTTTGGAGTTCAATCATGCTTGTCACACCCTTGCTCCTGGCTCCACCCTCTGTCTCCTGGCTCCACCCCCAGTGTCTCCTGGCCCCACCCCCAAAGTCTCCTGGCTCCACTCCCAACGTCCCCAGATATTTCTTGAATTGGACTTGGCAACCCTAGTTGAGCTGGAAACGCTTTGGATTTAATTTCAACCGTTGCTTCTGGTTCTACCTCTTCCAGAGGCTGGCTGGCCCTCCGTTGATACCTGCAGGGCTAGAGGAAAACAGGAGGTAGCATCAAGGCGGCTGACTTGGGGCCTGCGGCACAAACTCAAGGAGAATAGAGCTGAAGGAAGATGAGGTATCCTGACTTTGCAAACCCCAAAGAACAAGCCCCCCCCCCATGACAGCAAGGTGGGTCAAGGGGATATTAATGAACGGCTCCTGGAAGCCTAATAGACAAAGAGACGATAAAGCAGAAATGGAAACGCCGTTCTTTAGTTCCATCTGCTGCAAACGACTACCCTGCCCTGCGATTCTATCGATTTGCCTGTACTATATCAAATTTTAATCACCATAAAATATAGGCTTCTATGGCTCTGCCACCAACAAGTGCTCTTTGCTGGCAACTGATTATTTTGGACATTGTTGGAAACTTGCTCAAGGGAGGGGAGGGGGGAGGGAAAGTAATCAGCACGCAAATAGGCTTCATGAAACCCTCTGCTCGGTTGCTTCATTTAAAGCGGCCTCAGACTACCCGCCTCTGGAAATGAGCCTAAGAAAGAGGTCTGTGAGGGGCTGAACACAGCGAGTGGCCCTTGGTCTGCTGAGCTTAGCACCGGAATAGTATAGTGCAGGGGTGGCACAGGAACCACATGTGGCTCTTTCACACGCGTGGTGTGGCTCTCGAAGCCTCCACCGCTCTGTCAGTCAGCTTGGAGAAGACATTTCTCTTGTTGAGCCCCTTCTCCTGCACTGTGCAGAGGGTTGGATGAGATTACCCTGGACTCCTGGAGGTCCCTTCGGCGCCGGACAAAGGGTGTGTGGTGTCCCAGGCATGCGCCCCCCCACTGCTGCCCCCAGTGCTGTGCTCCACTGCCCGCCCCTCCTTCCCTTCTTGTCACCTCCCCTTGCACGGTTACAGCACGCGGCACCTGGACCCCCTATCTTCGCTCCGGCGCACCACCCTGAGGACCCGCCCCCTCCTTCCCTTCCCCCCCCCCATGCAATCACAGCAAGCCACGCCTGGGCCCTGCTGGCCGCAGCGTGCATCTTCTCTTCCAAAGGAGGCACTGGAGAAGGCTTTGTTCCCCCTCCCTGGGAGGGGGGGCCAAGCCTTCTCTGGCACCTCCTTCAGAAGATAAGATGCAGCTGCGTCACAGCTAACAGGGCCCAGGTGTGGTGTGCTGTCATCGCTCAGGGGGAAGGGGAGGAGGCGAAGGGACAGGGGGAAGACAAAGGGAAGGAAAGGGAAAGGAGGGCTGGGAGGAAGGGGATGAAGGAGGCAGGCAAACTAGGCACTTGCCTGAGGCACCAGGGGGGAGCCCAATCCAGTGCCCCCAACCTCCTGGAACCCTAGGCAACCACCTAGTTTGCCTAGTGGGTGAGCCGGCTCTGGGTCGTTCCAACTCTGTAATTCTATGGTTCTATGAATAGCCCAGGGTAGACTGCCAAAAAGACAAAACAGGGAGATCAAGATTAAATCACCTAGAGGCGGTTGTACTTTGGTCATGCCACTGTTACCAAAATGGGTTCTTTGACCGGATGGCCAATTAATTCACACCACAACGAGAAGCTTGAGTAGCAAGGGTGTCTTTTATTCCGGGAATAAGTGGCCTGAGCAAAACCAGGGCAGGACAAACTTTTATATCTCAACTGTTTTGATCATACCTACAAGAGTGTAACACAGCACTCTCTGTCTAAATTGTGATACATGCACAGTTCTATAGACATGCATTAGCTGCTTCTGCTATTTCTTTAGTCTAATGCTACACTCCCTTTTGGATAATGTGTAGTCCAATATAGGAAGGCAAGGCCATTTATCAAGGACGCTGTCTTCCTGTGCTATCAGGAAAGTCCTCCAAATAGCTAGAGGGATGCCTCTGGGCCCCATGAAAAAGCAGCAGGACACAGCCTCGGAAAATAACAGCTTAAGGAAATAACAAGACACATTGGCTGCCAGTTTGGTGTAGGGGTTAAGTGTGCGGACTCTTATCTGGGAGAACCGGGTTTGAACCCCCACTCCTCCACTTGCAGCTGCTGGAATGGCCTTGGGTCAGCCATAGCTATGGCGGGAGTTGTCCTTGAAAGGGCAGATGCTGGGGGAGCCCTCTCGGCCCCACCCACCACGTAGGGCGTCTGTTGTGGGGGGAGAAGATATAGGAGATTGTAAGCCGTTCTGAGTCTCTGATTCAGAGAGGTCAGAGTATAAATCTACAGTCTTCTTCTTCTTAGCACAGGCAGGCAATGGCAAACCACCGATGTTTTGGTGCCAGTTTGGTGTAGTGGTTAAGTGTGTGGACTCTTCTTTGGGAGAACCAGGTTAGATTCCCCACTCCTCCACTTGCAGCTGCTGGAATGGCCTTGGGTCAGCCATAGCTCTCTTATCTGGGAGAACCGGGTTGGATTCCCCACTCCTCCACTTGCAGCTGCTGGAATGGCCTTGGGTCAGCCATAGCTCTCTTATCTGGGAGATCCAGGTTTGAACCCCCACTCCTCCACTTGCAGCTGCTGGAATGGCCTTGGGTCAGCCATAGCTATGGCGGGAGTTGTCCTTGAAAGGGCAGATGCTGGGGGAGCCCTCTCGGCCCCACCCACCACGTAGGGCGTCTGTTGTGGGGGGAGAAGATATAGGAGATTGCAAGCCGCTCTGAGTCTCTGATTCAGAGAGGTCAGAGTATAAATCTACAGTCTTCTTCTTCTTAGCACAGGCAGGCAATGGCAAACCACCGATGTTTTGGTGCCAGTTTGGTGTAGTGGTTAAGTGTGTGGACTCTTCTTTGGGAGAACTAGGTTAGATTCCCCACTCCTCCACTTGCAGCTGCTGGAATGGCCTTGGGTCAGCCATAGCTCTCTTATCTGGGAGAACCGGGTTGGATTCCCCACTCCTCCACTTGCACCTGCTGGAATGGCCTTGGGTCAGCCATAGCTCTGGCAGAGGTTGTCCTTGCAAGGGCAGCTGCTGGAAGAGCCCTCTCCATACCTACAAGAGTGTAACACAGAACTCTCTGTCTAAATTGTGATACATGCACAGTTCTACAGTCATGCATTAGCTGCTTCTGCTATTTCTTTAGTCTAATGCTACACTCCCTTTTGGATAACAGGGTGCCTGTTGCGGGGGGAGAAGATATAGGAGATTGTAAGCCGCTCTGAGTCTCTGATTCAAAGAGAAGGGCGGGGTATCAATCTGCAGTCGTCTTCTTCTTCTTCCTCTTCCGGACAGGCAGTTTGGGATGAATGGGAGGCATCCCAAATTGGACCAGCTCAGAAAGAACCGTCCCATGGAGCGCCTTGGTGTGGTCAGATTGCTGTGGTGCACCATTCCGTTGATGCAGACGGCACACCACCAATCCGCCTTGTTTGCACGCTTCCACGTCCAGATGCCAAAGAGGCGACTGGCCAGCGGCTCAGAAATTTGCGAGTACGGGTGAGTACAGGACGGGGGTGGGCGGCAATTGTGCATGTTCAGACGGGTAGTTCTAGTTGGTTTCTAAGGCGTCTCTGGATCACCCCAAACTGCTCATCTGCAAGCAGCCGTCTATTCCTTTTTTGGGCGGATGGGGGCCTGCCCCATCATGAGAAGTCAGGACTCATTGGAAAAGACAATGCTAGAGAAAGTCGATGGCAGCAGGGAAAGAAGACGACCCGACAGGAGAGAGACAGACTCCGTCAAGGAAGCCACTGCCTTCGGTTTGCAAACCTGAGCAAGGCTGTCAAGGATAGGATGTTTTGGAGGTCATCCATAAAGAAGCTCACTGTAAGTTGGAAGTAACTTAATGGCACATAGCACACATATAGTAAGCTTCACAACAAAGTATAGATCTACAAGTCTGACGCTCCAACTACCACACTTTGACTGGCACTCTAGAATCATAGAACAATAGAGTTGAAAGGGACCTCCAGGGTCATCTAGTCCAACTTCTGCACAAAGCAGGAAACTCACAAACACCGCCCCCTAAATTCACAGGGTCCTCATTGCTGCCGGATGGTCATCTAGCCTCTGTTTAAAAACCTCCAAGGTGTTTAAAACTCTCCAAACTCTCTTTTTCTCTTGCTGCTGCTGTTATTTTACTGCTGTTGCTTTTTAATTACGTCTATTCTTCTACTCGTTTTTTAATTATTGCTTCTACTGTTCTTTAAAATTATCACTGGTTTTATTCTTACTGTATTTTCCCCAGGGCTTTTTTTTTTTGGAAGCAGGAACTCCTTTGCATATTAGGGTACAGCCCCTTGATGTTCCTCCATGAGCTTACAATAGGCCCTGTAATAGGAGCCCTGTAAGCTCTTGGAAGATTGGCTACATCAGGGGGGTGCGGCCTAATATGCAAAGGAGTTCCTGCTACAAAAAAACACCCTGATTTTTCCTATGCAATTAAATGATTAATTCTATGTAATTATACAGCTAGTGTTTTCTACTATTTTTATTATTTTTTCTACTGTTTTTATTATGGCTGGTCTTATTCTTACTGTATTTTATGCTATGCAAGCTGGTGTGAGAAAGATTTTGTAAGTAGGCTGCATACGCATGTTTAAAGAGGGGGAAAAAAAACAACCAGCCATTGCTGACTCAGAACCTTGGAACCTAATTTTGTACACCGCAGGTAAATTACAGGCTTTCGTTCAGATTTATAGCCAAGACTTATGACTGGTAAGAACATAACATAATGTGGCAGCAGATTCAATAAATATATTGGGCTGGATCCTGCCAGCTTTTCTGCTGAAGGGAAGGAGGAGGAAGGCACCTTTCAGACCACAAAAAAGGTCTATGCCGGAGATAATAAGAAGAGACCTGCTGGATCACACCAGTGGTCCATCTGGCACAGCACCCTGTCTCGCACAGTGGCCGACCACTTCCCCTGGATGGTCAACAACACAGCAGAGAGGCCAGGGCCTTCCCCTGATGCTGCCTCCTAAAACATAAGAAGAGCTCTGCTGGATCAAACCAATGGTCCATCCTGTCTCACACAGTGGCCAACCAATTCCCCTGGAGGGCCAACGACAGAGCAGAGAGGCCAAGGCCTTCCTCTGATGTTGCCTCCTAGAACATCAGAAGAGCTCTGCTGGATCAGACCAGTGGTCCATCTAGCACAGCCTCCTGTCTCGCACAGTGGCCAACCAGTTCCCCTGGAGGGCCAACAACAGGGCAGAGAGGCTGAGGCCTTCCCCTAATGTTGCCTCCTAGAACATCAGAAGAGCTCTGCTGGATCAGACCAGTGGTCCATCTAGCATAGCATCCCATCTCATACAGTGGCAAACCAGTTCCCCTGGAGGGCCAACAACAGGGCAGAGAGGCCAAGGTCTTCATAAGAACACCAGAAGAGTCCTGCTGGATCAGACCAGTGGTCTATCTAGCACTATTTATTTATCTATTTATTTTATTAGATTTATATCCCGCCCTCCCCATAATGGGCTCAGGTCATCCTGTCTCACACAGTGGCCAACCAGTCTGAGGCCTTCCCCTGATGTTGCCACTTGGCACTGGGATGAAGACGCTGACTGCCTCTGAATGCAGAGGTTCCCCTCAGTCACTATGGTAAGCAGCCATTGATAGACCTCCATGAACCTTTCTAGCCCCTTTTTAAAGGTGTCTGCTCCTGTGGCCTATCACGGAACCTGAAAAGTCACGTTTGATGGGAAATGAAGTAAGAATCACCATCTTCAAGTACTCGAAGGGCTGTCATCTAGAGGATGGTGTGGAATGTTTTATATGTAACTGGAATGTTTATTGGTTTTAAGGTTTTAACTGTTTTAAATATTTAATTGCCTATATATTTAAAAGTGTTTAATTTTATGTTGACCAATTTTTGGAAGCCGCCCTGAGCCACTTGTGGGAAGGGCGGGATATAAATCCTAAATAAATAAATAAATTGTTTTCTGAGGCCCCGGAAGGTCGGACCAGAACCAATGGGTTGAAATTAAATCAAAAGAGTTTCCGGCTCAAAATTAGGAAGAACTTCCTGACTGTTAGAGCGGTTCCTCAGGGGAACAGGCTTCCTCGGGAGGTGAGCTCTCCTTCCTTGAAGGTTTTTAAACTGAGGCTAGATGGCCATCTGACAGCGATGAAGATCCTGTGGATTTAGGGGGAGGTGTCTGTGAGTTTCCTGCATCGTGCAGGGGGTTGGACTAGATGACCCTGGAGGTCCCTTCCAACTCTATGATGCTATGATTCTAAGAAAGGTAATTGGACAGGATCAGTGAAGGCCTTCATAGGCTGAATAGCAGTATTAAGAGCCACAGTTTGTAAATACTGGAAATACAAGGAAACTGGGCAGCACGTTCACATAGACATCAACAATAACAGTTATTATATTTTTATAATGACACTAATAATATACAATGAAGTTACTATACTCACAAAGCATCACAATATTTCCAAACCACGTATCAAGAAGTGTCAGAAGTTTTAACCATTATTATATTTTTATTTATTTGATCACATTTATATCCCACCCTCTTTTGTACGCAGCACACAGTGCAAAGATGCATATGTCTTCTAGACGGCAAGTATCATATGAATCAACAGGTTTCTTTCCTGATTCAGCTAAGGTAGCACCTTCTTTAAACGATGTAAAAAGAAGTGAAGACAAAGGGAACCAGATTCGGCCGTCAGACTTTCTTCGGCCTAAATCTTCATTCGTGTTACAATATTCAAATCACCAAGGCTGCACTTGTACCACTTTGTTTATTAATTGAAGCTGTTTATTAATCAGTTATTAATCAATCCTTGCTATTCTTTAGGACGGAAGTTCGGCTGTTATTCAGCTGCGAAGCATTTGTAGGTAAGGCAGACAATGGGCAGAGGTTGAATAAATATAGGAGTCCTGCTCCCCAGATGTTTTTGCCTACAACAGTTTTTTTTTTTGCCAGATGTGTTTTGGCAAACGGTAACTCTGTTTTTTGCCTACAACTCCCAAGCTTTTGAGAGTCAGAAGAGAGTCTTCACATTCCAAAGGTATGAACACAAGGCTTTTTTTTTTTCCTTTTGTAACAGGAACTCCTTTACATAGTAGGCCACACACCCCTGATGTAGCCAATCCTCCTGGAGCTTATAGTAGGCCCTGTACTAAGAAGAAGAAGACTGCAGATTTATACCCCTCCCCTTCTCTCGGAATCAGAGACTCGGAGTGGCTTAATCTGCTGTATTCTACACTAGAATAAGAGAATCAGATAAACCAACTCTATGAATAATAATAATTGCAGATTTATACCCCACCCTTCTCCCTGAATCAGAGACTCGGAGCAGTTTACAATCTCCTGTATCTTCTCCCCTCACAAGAGACACCCTGTAAGGTGGGTGGGGCTGAGAGGGCTCTCACAGCACCTGCCCTTTAAAGGACAACTCCTGCGACAGCTATGGCTAACCCAAGGCCATTCCAGCAGGCACAAGTGGAGGAGTGGGGAATCAAACCCGGTTCTCCCAGATAAGAGTCCGAAAGCTCAGGCCTCGGATTCAGCGGGAGCTCACAGGAGCGCAGCTGCTGAACCTTTTTTGACAGTTCCACCTCCTCCTTCCCACCTTGTCCACTGAATAGTAGGTGCAGCTGCATAACAACCCCTGGATGAGCTCCACCTCCTTTTTTCCTACAAAAACGACCTCTGCGCACACTTAATGACTACCCCAAACTGGCTCTCAAATAAGAAGAAGCCCTGTAAGCTCTGGGAGGATTGGCTACATCAGAGGTGTGTAATATGAAGAAGAAGAAGATAGAAGATATTGGCTTTATATCCCGCCCTCCACTCCGAAGAGTCTCAGAGCGGCTCACAATCTCCTTTACATTCCTCCCCCACAACAGACACCCTGTGAGGTGGGTGGGGCTAAGAGAGCTCTTACAGCAGCTGCCCTTTCAAGGACAACCTCTGCCAGAGCTATGGCTGACCCAAGGCCATTCCAGCAGGTGCAAGTGGAGGAGTGGGGAATCAAACCCGGTTCTCCCAGATAAGAGAGCTATGGCTGACCTGAGGCCATCCCAGCAGGTGCAAGGGGAGGAGTGGGGAATCAAACCCGGTTCTCCCAGATAAGAGAGCTATGGCTGACCTGAGGCCATCCCAGCAGGTGCAAGGGGAGGAGTGGGGAATCAAACCCGGTTCTCCCAGATAAGAGTCCGCACACTTAACCACTACACCAAACTGGCTCTCCAAAAGAGTTCCTGCTGTGGGGAGGGGGGAAAAAGCCCTGTATGAATGTAACCCTCTACGTGATTTCAGGGCACTTATTGTTCTAACAGGAAAGGTCTGCGGGAAATGTTGAGGTGAGAAGAGGCCATCTTTGTTCGCACTCAGGCCCATAAGACTCCTGAATTTTTCAGGTTTTTTTTAAAATGGCAGATAACTTGGCCGTGGTGCTCATGCCATCTGCTGGGGCTGCGCAGCCCCAAATGCGATGCCAGGTGGAGAGTATGCAGGCGTGTTCTCTTGAGCATTCTTGTCTCTTGCAAAATCTGCCGGTTTCTCACCCAGATGCCAGGGTGTTGCGTTCTCACAGACATACCCAGGTGGAACTCACATTTTTTTTAATAAAAAAAATTAATAATCCAATGTTCTCCAAAAAAATGTATTTCTGGAATGCACACAGAAAAGAAATAAAAACAACAGATAAAATAACCGCTTCTCACCTCAACATTTCACGCAGACCCCTCCTGTTAGAACAATAAGTGCTAGCATGGTCTTGGGTCAGCTATAGCTCTGGGAGAGGTTGTCCTTGAAAGGGCAGCTGCTGGGAGAGCCCTCTCAGCCCCACCCACCTCACAGAGTGTCTGTTGTGGAGGAGGAAGGTAAAGGAGATTGTGAGCCGCTCTGAGACTCTTCAGAGTGGAGGGCGAGATATAAATCCAGTATCTTCATCTACCTCACAGGGTGTCTGTTGTGGGGGGGGGGGGAGGTAAAGGAGATTGTGAGCCGCTCTGAGACTCTTCGGAGTGGAGGGCGGGATATAAATCCAATATCTTCATCTACCTCACAGGGTGTCTGTTGTGGGGGGGGCAAGGTAGAGGAGATTGTGAGCCGCTCTGAGACTCTTTGGAGTGGAGGGTGGGATATAAATCCAATATCTTCATCTACCTCACAGGGTGTCTGTTGTGGGGGTGGGGAAGGTAAAGGAGATTGTGAGCCGCTCTGAGACTCTTCGGAGTGGAGGGCGGGATATAAATCCAATATCTTCTTCTTCTTCTTCTTCTTCTTCTTCAAACCTGTCCCTTCATGTGCCGATATTAGGGGGAGGAACAAAGATTTTTGGACATAAATATTAGATCAGGGAAAATTTACTCGTTATATTTCACAATAATGCAAATGTTCTATTGTACTATTTTCAAAAAGGCAGTCCCTTCCTCCCTCCCTCCCTCTGAAGCTTTCAGTTTATTTTAAAATATATGCCTTTACAAAATTATTTTTTTCTGGAAAGAAACTTTTCTCTTTCCTCAAATTCTGCTGTGTAGTCTGAAGAGAACCACAGCAGACCCCAAGCCATAACAGAGCCACAGACCAATAACTGAAGGGCATTTTCATCCCTAGTCTACGTAACACTGACTACAGAGATTGTGAAACTACATAATCTTCGAAGAACATCAACCTCTCAGAGTGCAGGGAGACTCGTCGCAATTGCATCTCTGAGCAGTGGCGTTTAAGGACCAGTCCTGCCACTGAAAATCCACCTCTAATTTCATATTATTGAATTTAATATTGAATTAAGTAGTGTGGACAGACAATCTACAAGCTGCCCGACGGACTTCCTATTCTATTTGTGTCAGCTGCAGCACAACGGAATATCTCTTTGGCCTTGTGGCTGGCACAGATAGTCTCCCTGCTGTACTCTCAGCTGGCAAAGTTTTAGGTGAAATCTGCATGCGGATGCTGGAGGTGTTATTGACGAAGCACAGAAAATGGACTGGATGCCGTTTAAATTTACAGTGAAACAGAGGACCCCGCAGGGTGAAATCACACAGAACAGGTTTTACCCAACACAAGAATAAAGTTGGCCTTAAATATACCCACCTCTGAAATGAAACATCAAAATGACCAAAACCTGCTTTGGACTCAAAGGCAGTTTTAGTAACACACAAGGACAGATTCCCCACTAGGCTTGTTCCGGCGTCGGAGGTCTTTCCCCCCCTGACGCTTCCGTCCGATTTTGCACAAGCTGCCGTGGGGCTGCGACTCGCTCTGCCTCTTTCCCACGGCAAGCAAGATCCTCTGAAAAACCGGTTTCTGCTTGCCACGGGAAAGAGGCGAGGCAAGTTGCAGCCCCGCGGCAGCTTGTGAGAAATCGGACTGGAGCACTGGGGGGGAAAGAGCGCCGATGCCAGAACAAGCCTAATGGGGAATTGGTCAAGGATTGAGATTTGAGGTGGGAAAGAGGTACTCCTTGTGGGAGCGACCATGGCTCAGTGGCAGAGCATCTGCCCGGCATCCAGAAGGCCCAAGGTTAAAACCCTGGCATCTCCAGTTAAAGGACTAAGCAGTACATGATGTGACATGCAATACCTCTGCCTGAGAGCCTGGAGAACACCTGCCAGTCAGAGTAGACAGTACTGACCTCAAGGAACCACTGGTCTGATTTTGTATAAGGCAACTCCATGTGTTCATCTGTGGCTACTGTTGCATGATGATTCTAGAAGTATCATCATCTGATTTTTTTTTTTAAACTCAACCCCAAATTGATGTCTGGGTGTTTCAGGGTGGGGCACCAGAATCCTGTGGTATGTGACATGCTCTGGATGTAGAAAATCTCAAGGTTCAGTCACTGGAATCTCCGATTCAAAAGACCCCAGGAGGCCAAGCTGAGAGCTGCCTTTGTCTCAGGTCATGGGGAGGTTCTACCAGATGCGGTAAAGACAATACTGAGCTAGGCAGACTAATGACCAGACTCAGAACAGATCCAGATGTTCAGCAGGTGGAGCCAGAGGCGACTTAGGACCTGCCGGAGTCTGGTATAAGCAGAGCTCCTAACTTGCTTTCCGGTTTGTGTGCAGATATGATGGGAAGATAGGATGAGTAAATATGACGAACGACCCTTTGAATGAATGCTGGGAGATACGATGGGCTTCCTTTGAACTGGATTATACTGCGGGGTGAAGCACCTGTAGAAAAATAGGTATAAGACATGCTGTGCCATACCCACCTGACCTTCCTCTACCTAACAGGTACACCTGACAGTCCCACAAAGCAACGCATGGAATGGCACGCTCATCCCGAGCTGAAAAACCAAGTTCTTACGCACATATATGAACAATCGTGTTATACAAGCTGATTCTGTTAAAACAAAACTTGGTCGGGTTGCGTTTGTTGAGTTGACTGGCAATTCCAGTTGTTCCCGAGCCTTGGCTAAGACCCAGAGATATCTGAATAATTCAGTTTCATTCAAATACAGTTTTGCCACATGACCGTCAAGGCAAGGTGTTACGTCGCTATCAGCGACGGTTTGGCTTACCTCCACTAACTTGTTGGCGTGCTCGCGGAAAACCTGTGCATATTCCTTCACTTCTTTCTCATTACCGCTCTTGGCTGCTTCGATGAGAACCAGCAACGGAACGTTGGTCTCGAGGAAGGAATCCGATATGTGATCCATCACTGCTTTCCGGAGCTGCGATAAAAGAAAGCAGAGCTGCGATAAAAGAAAGCAAGAAAGTCACCTTGATGGCGACTTAAGGTGGCTCTGTAGGGTTTTTATAGACTATGATTCTATGGAAGGGCCCTCCAGGGTCATCTAGTTCAACCCCCTGCACAATGCAGGAAACTTACAAATACCTCCCCCTAAATTCACAGGGTCTTCATTGCTATCAGATTGCCATCTAGCCCCTGTTTAAAAACCTCCAAGGAAAGAGAGCCCACCACTTCCTGAGGAAGCCTGTTCCATTGAGGAACTGCTCTAACCGTCAAGAAGTTCTTCCTAACGTTGAGCCGGAAACTCTTCTGATTTAATTTCAACCCATTGGTTCTGGTCCTACCTTCTGGGGCCACAGAAAACAATTCAACACCATCCTCTATATGACAGCCCTTCAAGTACTTGAAGATGGTGATCCTATCACCTCTCAGCTGCCTCCTCTCCAGGCTAAACATGCCCACCTCCTTCAACCTTTCCTCATAGGACTTTCTTCATAGGGCTTTTCAAGGCAAGAGATGTTCAGAAGTGGCTGGCCATTGTCTGCCTCGGTGTAGTGATCCTGGACGTCCTTGGTTGTCTCCCATCTAGGTACCTAACTTCCCGGAATTGAAGAGACGAGGCCAGCCTGGCAGTCTAGGCTAGGGCATTTGATTGACCAGCTTGCACTAAATGATGGGGTCCGCAAAGACTGAGTTGGAGTCGAACTAAATTTTCCACCAGGGGAATAGAATTATCCTGCCTTCCCACTTCCACAGCACTCCACTAGTCTCTGACCAATTTCCAACTAGCCTTACCTCGCTCTCAAGTTCCTCCTCTCCGTGGGGCTTCCGTCGGATTTCACGCGATCTGCCCCGGGGCTGCAACTAGCTTCGCCCTTTTTTGCGTGGCAAACAGAAACCGGTGTTTAGACCAGGGGTCCTCAAACTACGGCCCGCGGGCCAGATGCGGCCCGCTGAGGACGTTTATGCGGCCCGCCGGGTTATGGCAAAATGGAAGTGACGTTCGACCTAAACTCGCTTTAGCAATGCACACTTCCAGCACTGGGCTGAGGCGGCGGAGACAGAGTGCGAGGTGATACCGAGGTGAGGTGAGTTCCCAGGCCGGGGTGTGTGGTGTGGGGAAGGGAGGGAGATGTAGAAGACGGAGAACTGACGGCCCGCGGCCTTGTACAGTAATGGCAGTCCGGCCCTCCAACAGTCTGAGGGACAGTGAACTGGCCCCCTATTTAAAAAGTTTGAGGACCCCTGGTTTAGACGATCTTGTTTACAGCGCAAAAGAGGCGGAGCGAGTTGCAGCCTCGGGGCAGCTTGTGCGAAATCCGACAGAAGCCCCGCTGAGGAGAGGAGAGTAAGAGTGAAGTAAGGCTAGCGGGAAATCAGTCTCCGTGAAATCATGTTATTGGGAATATTGGATCCCGAGGAACACCATTACAGAAGTCTGCAATGGAATGGGGAGATCAGTGGGAGATACCAGTTTAGTTTGGATGCAACCCAGTGGTTTTACTTAGAGGCAGTGGTTGGAGATCTGATTTGTGTTAGGTTTCCATGTTTGGGACCAGGGAGTGACCTGCGATAAGTAGGGCGATTGTTATGGACAATGCAACTCTATCATTCTACATGACTGTAGATAACAATATAAAAGAAAATATAGGTCACTGTCCCCAACAAATTTATAATCAAAGGTTCCACAGAAGGAAAGCGAGGGGGGAAAGAGAGGAAGGGTAGCAAGGGGGCGTAGTATTTCCACATGAAATATCGGGCTTTTTTTGTAGAAGGAATTCCTTTGCATATTAGTCTCCACCCTGATGTAGCTGATCCTTCAAGAGCTTACAGGGCTCTTTTTACAAGGCCTACTGATATGCCAAGAGTTCCTGCTACAAAAAAAGCCCCGCATACTGAAGCATTGTTTTGGTTGGGGATGAGAATTGTGGAAATTATGCCATGAGGGGACGTAGCTTTTGAGAAGGGATTTAAAGGAAGAGAAGGACATGAGCTATTAGGCTACCTTCCGATCTATTTGGACTGGGAAAAGGAAACAAAGGGTGAAGAAAAGAAAGATTAGTTTGCACAGAGCAAGGGGTGTGACAAAAGGAATGGGGAGAATTTAAGAAAAATGCTCTAGAACAGGGTTTCCCAAACTCCCCCCCCCCCCCCCCCCCGTGGCCAGGTTATTTTTAGATGTCTCTGTGGCCCACTAAAATTTGGGAGTGGAGCCAGGAGACTTTGGGGGTGGAGCTGGGAGACGGGAAACGCTGGCCAGGAGTTTCCTGTCCCCCCTCTGATATTTCCAAACATCAGAGAGAAGTGGGGGAGCGTGCCTGGCTGGTGCGCAGTCTCAGTATCATGCCCTGAGAGTCCTCCGGGCAGAGGATGCTCAGGGAGTGATACTGAGACTGTGTGCTGGCCAGGAGCTTCCCCCACCCCTCTCTGATGTTTCCAAACATCAGAGAGGGGTGGGGAAGGGCTTCTGGCCAGTGCACAGTCTCTGTAGCACTCCCTGAGTGCCCTCCACCTGGAGGACGCTCAGAGAGTGCTACAGTCATCGTGATCGGCAGGGGCTGGAGCACAAGAGGGGAGGGGGCACTTGGGCCTCCCCTGGTGACCCAGCGTTGAGGCTTGCGTGGCCCGGTGCCAGGTCACAACCAATGGGAAATGCTGCTCTGGAAGAAAGGCTTCTAAACAAGCCCTTGGCTTTGAAATAAATTACTTGAGATTTTCTTTTTTTAAAAGAACAAAGCCAAACTCTACCTATTGTAGCCATCGTCACAGCCTGCATTGGTGAGGGGTGGATTATAAAAAGGAATGATTACTTGACTTGACCCAAACGTATACAACTTAATGTGACTAATGTCTTCTGGGTTGTGTGGTTCCCAACTCGTGCACTTTGAGTGCAGCTCCCCCCCCTCCCCACCACACACCTCATTTTTAAAAGAATAATTAAACTCCAAAGCTTAAGGGAAGATTTAACATGGCTGTCACATTATCAGAGGACAATTGCTATCCCACAGATTAATTATTTAGATTTTAATAATCTTTGTGAGCTCCTAAACAACAGCACTAAGTTGAACACGGAGCCGTAATTTCTAAAGCGACGGTGGAGAAGATGATGTTGCCATTCAAAGGCAATATTTCGGCTGCAATTTATTATTATTTTTTTAATTTCAGGATTCGCTCCTTGGATGTGTATGCTTTTAGCTAAGGATATCTTTTCCTACTGGCAAGGAAGCGAACTTAGGAGGACGGTGGAAGCTAGAAGGACATGGCTTGATGTGGTCCGTGGGGTCGCGAAGAGTCGGACTCAACTGCGCAACTGACCAACAACAACAACTGGTAACAAAGGAACACCTATAAGCCTGGACTTTAGTGTGGCCTGGCCTGAAGAGAAAATAAAGATACTTAAAAACAATAAAATCTGGTTTTTCTATTTGTATATTTAGGCTGGAACCGGCACAGTTTCCACAGGCGCCAGGACTCCTACCTGTGGAGAATGACTTTTTGGCTTCCCCCCCTTCCACAGCTTTTCAGAATGCCTCCCAGACCCTGCTCCTGGGGGTGGGGGGACCAAAGGATTTTAGGGTGATACATCAAGCTACTATGGGGGAGGGGCAGAGAATGTCACACTTTAGGGTCGGCTGGCCAAACGTGCTTAACATAAGAGCTACATAGAATAAACGTCAGATGTTTGAGAGATGCAAGACAGGGAGGGAGGGAGGGAGGGAGGGAGGGAGGGAGGAGGGAGGAAGGAAGGAAGGAAGGAAGGAAGGAAGGAAGGAAGGAAGGAAGGAAGGAAGGAAGGAAGGAAGGAAGGAAGGAAGGAAGGGAGGAGGGAGGGAGGGAGGGAGGGAGGGAGGGAGGGAGGGAGGAAGAAGAAGAAGAAGAAGAAGAAGAAGAAGAAGAAGAAGAAGAAGAAGAAGAAGAAGAAGAAGAAGAAGAAGAAGAAGAAGAAGAAGAAGAAGAAGAAGATGATATTGGATTTATATCCCGCCCTCCACTCCGAAGAGTCTCAGAGCGGCTCACAATCTCCTTTACCTTCCTCCCCCACAACAGACACCCTGTGAGGTGGGTGGGGCTGGAGAAGGCTCTCACAGCAGCTGCCCTTTCAAGGACAACCTCTGCCAGAGCTATGGCTGACCCAAGGCCATTCCAGCAGGTGCAAGTGGAGGAGTGGGGAATCAAACTTGGTTCTCCCAGATAAGAGTCCGCACACTTAACCACTACACCAAACTGGCTCTCCACACCAAACTGGCTCTCTCTGGAAGGGAGGGAGGGAGGGAGGAAGGAAGGAAGGAAGGAAGGAAGGAAGGAAGGAAGGGAGGGAGGGAGGGAGGGAGGGAGGGAGGGAGGGAGGGAGGGGAGGGAGGGAGGAGGAAGGAAGGAAGGAAGGAAGGAAGGAAGGAAGGAAGGAAGGAAGGAAGCGAAGGAAGGAAGGAAGGAAGGAAGGAAGAAGAAGGAAGGAAGGAAGGGAAGGAAGGAAGGAAGGAAGGAAGGAAGGAAGGATTTTTGCATCTTGCCAGGATCATCTGAGATCCTAAACAGCACAATTCTACACATCTCTACTCCATCTTGTTGTGTTTAATGAGGCTTACACTCTGGTAAATGCACATAGGATTGCAGTCCTAGTTGATGATCCTTGTTGAGCTTCTGCAGTCTTACACAGCAATTCACACGGAAACATTTCCCATGATCTTTTGTTTGTTTTTGCTGTCAAGTCATAGCTGTCTTCGACAGAGGCCCCGTGGCGCAGAGTTTAAAGCTGCAGTTCTGAGTTTGATCCCCGGCTGAAGCTGGGTTTTCCAGTAGCTGACTCGAGGTTGACTCAGCCTTCCATCTTTCCAAGGTCGGTAAAATGAGTACCCAGCTTGCTCGGGGAAATGCATAGAGGATTGGGGAAGGCAATGGCAAACCACCCCGTAAAAAAGTCTGCTGTGAAAATGCTTTGAAAGCAACGTCACCCCAGAGTCGGAAACGACTGGTGCTTGCATAGGGGACCTTTCCTTTCCATAGCTGCCTTAAGGTGACCCCCCCCAAAAAAGAGACAGTTTTCAAGGCAAGAGATGTTCAGAGGTGGTTCGCCATTGCCTATCTCTGCGCCATGACCCTGGTTTTCCTTGGTGGTCTCCCTTCCAGGGGTTGAATTCTAGCAGGAGCTCCTTTGCATATTAGGCCACACACACCCCTGATGTAGCCAGTCCTCCAAGAGCTTACAAGGCTCTTTTTTGTAAGCTCTTGGATGACTGGCTACATCAGGGGTGTGTGCCTAATATGCAAAGGAGCTCCTGCTAGAATTCCACCCCTGCTCCCTTCCAGATACTGTTCAGGGCATGCCTGATTGTTGGAAGCAAGCAGGGTTGACTCTGGCAAGTATTTGGATGGGAGACCTCCTTAGAATACCAGGAATTGGAAGGCTGAGGCAGGCTTTATTCAGCCACCCGAATGGAACCTTCTTTATCTCAATGGATCAAATTAATTGTGGGCTCCTGGTTGACAAAGAGGCTTCCTGATGAGAAGCCTGGGCTGACAGGTGTTGGGTTTTCGAGGAACCTTCCTACATACATTTATTCAGGTTGGTTTGCTCAGTTCCCCTTGCAGGTAATATTTCTGCATTGTTTAATATGTCCTGTCAACATCTATATGATGTTTCAGTTTTGCTCCAGGTTTTCACTTGGTTGTAATTCCCACAGTCCTAATCCTATTCTGTAATCACTCCACTGGCTGGCCATTGGCTACAGGGTTCAGTTTAAAGAAGAGGTTATCACATACAACGTTCTCTGTGACTTTGGTCCCTCGTATCTATGGGACAAGCTCTCCCCCACCCCCTATATTCAACCATGACAGCTTTGTTCATTGGAGCAGGGCCTTCCACAGTTGCCACCCTAAATAGGGTGGCCAAGTCCAATTCACGAAATATCTGGGGACTTTGGGGGTGGAGCCAGGAGACTTTGGGGCGGAGCCAGGAGACGTTAGGGGTGGAGTCAAGATCAAGGGCTGTGACAAGCATAATTGAACTCCAAAGGGAGTTCTGGCCATCACATTTAAAGGGACAACACCCCTTTTCAATGCCTTCCTTCCATAGGAAATAACGAAGGATAGGGGCACCTTCTTTTGGGGCTCATAGAATTGGACCCCCCGGGTCCAATCTTTTTGAAACTTGGGGGGTATTTTGAGGAGAGGTACTAGATGCTATACCGAAAAGTTTGTGCCTCTACCCCAAAAAACAGCACCCCCCCGAGCCCCAGATACCCGCAGATCAATTCTCCATGTTTTTCTATGGGAATAAATCTCCATAGGAATAATAGAGTTCCCAGCAGACATTCTCCCCCCCCACCCTTTTCTGACGACCCTGAAGCGGGGGGAGGGTCTCCGAACCGGGGGATCCCCTGCCCCCACCTGGGGATTGGCAACCCGAACCCTAAAAGTGGGCAAAATCAACAACTGCTCCTACAGGTGCCTTCTCAGTGGTGGCCCCCAGTACTGAAACGGGCTGTCTGCTGAGGTCAGGAAGGTTCCCGTTCTCCTGGCTTTCCACAAACTAAGAAAACTGAATTATTTAAGAGGGCTTGTTACGGAGGTAACCAGACTGAATTGTAAATAATGTTACAGAAAGGTGCTTGGCTACCGGGTTTAGGAACCGTGGACTGTACTGCTGAGCACCGTCTGTACTATCTGCTAATGTAAGTAGCTCTTGCTACGTAAATCTTGGATCGTTGAATGCAGGGGTCATTTTGTAGAAAAAATAGGTGGCAGAGCTCATTAGCATATGCTGCCACCACCACCCCCAGTCAAAAGCAAGCCTACACAAGAAAGGAGAGCCCCGGCAAGCGAGGCTGCTTGGGCTGGCTAGAGATCAGCCAGCCCAAGCAGGCCTCACTCACTTGGGGCTCCTCCTGGGCCACCACCACCCCCAGTCAAAAGGCCAGCAATCCACCCCACCAACCAAAAACACATAAGAAGTGGAGAAAGGGTGGTGCCAGCTTCTTCAGGGGTTAATGAGGGCTGCTGGGGGTGTGGCAAAGCCCCTGGGGGCTGGGCTGGCTACCCGCTCTCCAAATCCAGGGATTGTTAAGCAGCTGCACCTACTATTCAATGGACCAAGTAGGTGGGGAGGCAGAGGGGGAACCCCCAGAAAGGTTCAGGAGCTGTGCTCCTGTGAGCTCCTGCTGATTCTGAGGCCTGACTGGATGTGCTGTGTTAATACTTGTGCTTTGTTTAGCTCCGCTTCAAATATCTGGCTGCCTCCAGATTCTGCAAAGCAAATCCTATTGCATCGTTTCCTGGATATCCCATCCTGTGGATTGCATTGATTTACTTTGTGTAATCCACCTTGGGCCTGAGTGAGAAAGGCAGTGCTATCAATAACACAAAGATATGAATGAAATAAAACATTATTGGATGTCTCATTCTATTGACTACATTAACTTAAACTGTAATTCACCTTGCATATCAGTGAGAAGGTGAAACCTAAATAATGTAAATGAAATAAATACTGCCGCCGCTGCTGCTACTACTACTACCACCAGCACCACTGCCAGGGGACATTTTGTAGAAAAAGAGGTGCTGGAGCTCATTAGCACAACTCATTTGCATATGCCCACACACCCCCTGACATCACTGGAGGGTGTGCCAAATGACATCAGCTCAGCATTTACCTTAAAAATGCTTCCTGAATTACAATTATCATAATAAACCTCACTCGCATCACACTTTTTAAATTACTTTCTCCTACATGGCCACAGTGGCATGAGGAAGATTTCCATCTGTCTGCTTTATATGCTTTGGTTATTCCACCCCCCCTTTTTTTGAGGGGAAAGAAGATTAGAAAGTATGTCAAATCTTAGAGTTCAGCAAAATTCTCCCAGAGGGTTTGAACAACGGAGCCCAGAAGCAAGTATATATATATATATAGGCCCACTATGTGATACAGAGTGTTGGACTGGATGGGCCATTGGCCTGATCCAACATGGCTTCTCTTATGTTCTTATGTGACACAGAGTGTTGGACTGGATGGGCCATTGGCCTGATCCAACATGGCTTCTCTTATGTTCTTATGTGACACAGAGTGTTGGATTGGATGGGCCATTGGCCTGATCCAACATGGCTTCTCTTATGTTCTTATGTGACACAGAGTGTTGGACTGGATGGGCCATTGGCCCTGATCCAACATGGCTTCTCTTATGTTCTTATGTGACACAGAGTGTTGGACTGGATGGGCCAGTGGCCTGACCCAACATGGATTCTATTATGTTCTGGAGAGCCAGTTTGGTGTAGTGGTTAAGTGGGCGGACTCTTATCTGGGAGAACCCGGGTTTGATTCCCCACTCCTCCACTTGCACCTGCTGGCATGGCCTTGGGTCAGCCATAGCCCTGGCAGAGGTTGTCCTTGAAAGAGCAGCTGCTGTGAGAGCCCTCTCCAGCCCCACCCACCTCACAGGGTGTCTGTTGTGGGGGAGGAAGGTAAAGGAGATTGTGAGCCACTCTGAGACTCTTCGGAGTGGAGGGCGAGATATAAATCCAATACCTTCTTCTTCTTCTTATGTGACACAGAGTGTTGGACTGGATGGGCCATTGGGCTGACCCCAACATGGCTTCTCTTATGTTCTTATGTGACAAAGAGTATTGGACTGGATGGGCATTGGGCTGACCCAACATGGCTTCTCTTATGTTCTTATGTGACACAGAGTGTTGGACTGGATGGGCTATTGGCCTGATCCAACATGGCTTCTCTTATATTCTTATGTGACACAGAGTGTTGGACTGAATGGGCCACTGGCCTGATCCAACATGGCTTCTCTTATGTTCTTATGTGACAAAGAGTGTTGGACTGGATGGGCCATTGGCCTGATCCAACACGGCTTCTCTTATGTTTTTAAGTATTTGGGGGGTAAGAAGGAAAGAGCACAATGAAGTAAGAGGTCTGGAGCTCTACTCCACTCCTGACCTCATCAGACAGCCCTACTACTACTATTACTACTACTGCTACATCATGAAGTCCTCAAGCGGGCGGAGGTTACCAGTATCGAGGGCACTGCTGCTGAAGACGCAGCTGCATGGGCAGGGCATATTTCTAGGATGGAAAACCACCGCCTTCCCAAGATTGCCCTGTATGGCGAACTCTCCACCGGCCATCGAAATAGAGGGGCACCAAAGAAGAGGTACAAGGACTCCTTGAAGAAATCCCTTGGCACCTGTCGCATCAACCATCACCAGTGGTCTGACTTAGCCTCAGATCGCAAAGCATGGAGGCACACCATCCACCAGGCTGTCTCTTCCTTTGAGAACGCACGCATAGCTGGTCTTGAGGACAAAAGGAGATTGTGGAAGAATCGCACTGCTACAGCACCAACCCTAAATCAGACTTTTTCCTGCAGCCACTGTGGCCGGACCTGCCTGTCCCGCAGTGGTCTTGTCAGCCACCAGCAAGCCTGCAGCTGACGTGGACTATTGCGCCCTTCTTAAATCTTCGTTCGCGAAGCCAAGCCGAGAGAGACATCATTATCATCATCCTAGTTACAGTCCACCCTGATTTAGAGGGCCCAGACTAGCATGATCTCATTAGATCTTGGAAGCTAAGCAGAGTCAGGCTCAGTTAGTACTTCGATGGGAGAGCATCGAGGAAGTTCAGGGTTGCTATGCAAAGAAAGGCAACGACAAACTACCTCTGCTCTTCTTTTGCCTTGAAAGCCCTGCAGGGTTCAGTATGTCTGTGACTTGAAGGCACTTCCCGCCACCACCATTTCCAATTCTCTTCACTAAATTAATCCCATCTCCATAAGAAATACTGATTACAAGTTCTCCAGTGAACCAGCACCCGAACCGCTTTATGGATGCTCGGAATGCCCTTGCACGAATGCTGAAAGGTACAGTTATAACAGCTTTTCCATATGCAAAGGGATACCCGGAATTTTTTGT
>NC_083231.1:114870026-114894378 GCF_032191835.1 Heteronotia binoei
CCCCACTCCTGCGCATGAAGCCTATTGGGTGATCCTGGGTCAGTCACAGTTCTCTCAGAACTCTCTCAGCCCCAGCTACTTTGCAAGATGCCTGTTGTGAGAAGAGGAAGAGCAGAGTTGTAAGCCACTTTGAGACTCCTCGGGGTAAAGAAAAAAAAACAGGGTATATAACAATCACCTTCTGAGAGAGACAGAGGTTTCTGTGCTAATCAGAAAGTTTATTTATTTATTTATATTTTTATTCTACTCTTCCTGTGAACGGGCTCAGGAAGTTGTGATCGTACAGCCAAATGATCTATCAGGGGTGTTAAACTCATTTGTTACGAGGGCCGGATCTGACATAAATGAGACCTTGTCGGGCCGGGCTGGGTCGTGTCGGGCCAGGCCATGTATGCACCTATTTAAGATTAGGTAGCAGAGATATCAACTTTTTAAAGGACACAAACACAACTAAAGATTTTTTTTTAAAAAAAAACAAAACTTAAAATAAAACATGCTTAAAACATTGGCACTCAGTCTTAAAGGTGTTTTCTTTATATTTCTCCCATGGGATTCAGGGCACTGGGCAAAGGAAGCTCTGGCTCTTTCCTTCTCTCCCCGGGGGACCAGGAGGGAAAGGAGCCTCAACCAATGGAGAAAACTGAGGTTTTGCTCTGTAGCTCCTGTGCAATTGGGCAAGCCTTGCAAAGCAAACTGAGATGCAGAAGGAAGCAAGAGAGAGGGAGAAGAAAGCAGACAAGAGACAGTTGCTTGGGCCCCGATAGGAGCTCTCTGGATGCCTGATTCGGCCCCTGGGCCGCATGTTTGACACCCCTGATCTAGACAGAAAACTTCAGGTTGAATCCTGTTGGTTAGAGTTAACTTTGCGCAGAGGAATGGGAATGCCCCTTTAAGATTAAACACTCGCATTAGGCGTGCGGCTTTAGAAAAGAAAGAGAAGTCCTTTGTGGTGAAGAGACTCCGTACTGGATAGGGAAGGGTCAAGTTAGCATTCCAGGTATATGTCTAGGCTACCATGAAGAGAGACTGTAGAGAGAACACATTTTGCACTTATGGTGATTCGACAGAGAAGGACGGAGAGAGAGAAAAAGAACCAGTGATCCAGGTGAACAAAGGGCCAGCAGTAGCAAAGCAAACAAAAGGCAGGAAACACAAAGAGCAGACCTAGGTGTCTTTGTGTCCCTACTCCCCTCTTTGAAGTCCTGCCATGTGCTACTACCTTGC
The DNA here is from genome assembly GCF_032191835.1 of Heteronotia binoei. Classification (NCBI taxonomy): domain Eukaryota; kingdom Metazoa; phylum Chordata; class Lepidosauria; order Squamata; family Gekkonidae; genus Heteronotia; species Heteronotia binoei. The sequence continues at coordinate 114,871,251 of NC_083231.1, forward strand.
AAAGTTCATTTCTTGCAAGTTACAGGTCTTGCTTGGACTGCCGGCCTTCCGCGTGTAATTCCAGGGACAAACGTTGAGGAGGAGAGCATCACCAATGTGAACTCACTTCCAGTTGATAAGGAGGAAGTGATGTCATGGTGCTGGCAATGCCCAGGAATCTCCCAGTGTCCCTCTCCCGTTCCCCCCTCTCATTGCTCCACAGACCAGCCCAGGATCTGGAGCAGCTCATAGTGGTGGATGGGCCAGTATCCTTAGAACATGAGCCTTGTGGGATTATCAGACCCATGGTCCGTATAGTCAAGCATCCTGTCTCACTCAGGGGTCGATCATTTACTCAGGAGGCCCAGCGACGGCATAGAGTCTGAGGGCCTCACACGTTGGCACTTTCAGCAGAAAAAAAAATACCTCAAGTCAGAAGAAATCTCGTTGTGTTGGAAGAAGGCATCACCCCAATGCATTCTATATCTCTAGCCGTGACAACAGATCTCCAACAGAACAGTGACCCGGGGGAGCAAGAATCTGTTTATATATTTACTCTTTGGGGCAAGACCTAACCACTGTCACGGGCTGGGTACAGGCAAGAGGAAAGCCCCAAGTCCAGTCTGGGGTCAAGCCAGAGAGTTCAAACCGAAGCCGAGTCAGAGAGCGTGGTTGTCAGGATCCGGGAGTCAAAAAGCCAAGAGTACAAGCAAGGGTGCAAGAGCCAAGGTGGACGCTGGTCATGCCGAAAGCAACTTGTTGCTTCCACGAAGAGCCGAGCCCCAAGCAGGGGCTAAATGGGTCTCCAGTGATGTCCCAGTTAGCAGTGGGGAAGCTCCGGTTAAAACTCCGTGACTGTCTTCCTCGTAGGCATGTGTTCCTCTGCTGGGCCGTTAAGTCTCAATGGAGTCGCGCCCTCAACTGCGCTATCCGTGGGGGTGAAACAGGCGGGCTGTGCTTCCTCTTGTTCCTTGCTGCCGGGTCAGGTGCGGGGAATGCTAGTGGCAAGATGTCAACTTCAGAAACGCTAGAGGGGCCGGCTACTCCTTTACACTTTACAGGCTCAGAAGCACTAGAGGAGTCAGCTACAGGCTCAGTTGCCAGCTCGAGAGACAGTCCCGCCGGGTTGTCATTGTCACCCACGACGACCGCCGTGTCGGCAGAGAGCTCCTCAGTGTCTCAAACGCTGGCATTAAATATCTTCAGAATTCAGATTATCTGTCAATCAAGAAATCAGATGGTTTTGACCAGGGTAGGAATTCTAGCAGGAGCTCCTTTGCATATTAGGCCGCACACCCCCTGATGTCGCCAATCCTCCACGAGCTTATGAAAAAGAGCCTTGTCAGCTCTTGGAGGATTGGCTACATCGGGGTTGTGTGGCTTAATATTCAAAGGAGCTTCTGCTAGAATTCCAGCCCTGGTCTTGACGAGACCAGACCCTTCCTTCTTCTGAGCGGAAGTCTCTGACCAGAGTCATTGCATCACTAGTTTACAACACCTTCCCAGTCAGGGCAAGAACTTGATAGGCCCTCATATCTAAATGTTTTGACTTTTAGACTGAAACTCTATCAATGTAAGCAGTTCTCTTTTTTTAGAACAGAGCCCTGGCAGGGTGTGTTGTCAGGCTTGAAGAGCCTCTTTGCAGTGCATTATGGGAGACAACCAAACAGAGAGGTCTAAGCAAATTCTGGCTGCCATACAAAACTTCCCTCAGCTTGCCTGTTATTCTTTCCATCACAGAAGGTGGACTAGGCTGTGAGAGTCTGTGGGCTAGCCCAAGATCACTCAGCAAGCTTCCGTGGCAGAGAAAGGCTTTCTCATATGACCACTACACACCCCTGGCATCTGGTCTAAGCTGGGCGTTCAGTGGGCTCTCCTTCCTTGGAAGTTTTTAAACAGAGGTTAGATGGCCATCTGACAGCAATGAGGGTCCTGTGAATTTAGGGGGAGGTATTTGTGAGTTTCCTGCATTGCGCAGGGGGTCGAACTAGATGGCCCTGGAGGTCTCTTCCAACTCTATGGCTGAGAACAGACGGGCATTCTGGGGCAGCTGGGAGGTGTCCCAAATTGGGATAGCTCAAAAAGAGTTGTCCTGGAGCCTCCAGACGGTCCCCGGTGATGCGGCCTCATCCTGTCCGTGAGGTGACTAGGTGCCTCCACATGGGAAGGCGCCCTAGAAGCCAGATTCCCTTTGTTTTCCCCTTGTGGGGCAAGCGCTTGTGTGCACTGTGGAGAAACGCCATCTTAGTCAATGTTGGTGCTTCATTGGGAGGGATCACTAAACTGCCAAGCAGGCTTGGGCCTAGCCTTCCCCTCACTCCCCCCTCCCTTCCAGAGCCAACAACTCTAGGGGGAAAGCCTCCTAGAGAGGCAGGAAGTTCTTTTGTTCGTGGCATGTGTTAGGCAGGAAGAGAAAGGAGTTCTCAGCTAGCACTCAACAGAGAAGGATGTGAGCCTGGGAGCTCCTGCCTGGGGAAGAGGCCTATTTACGCAAAATGAGGCCCCCAGGCAGCCAGACAAAGTCATCCAAAAGGCAGGGTGTGTTTAGATCAGGGACAGTAGGATGCGTTTATAACCCATTTTCTTTGTCATGCTGTTTGCTGTGCGGGTGCTGTGCTGTGCTAACTTTGTATAGGCAACTGTTTTTTTTTTTGTTCTTCTGTTCTTTTCTTTTGCTCTTTTAAATAAATATTTTTTTTGCTGTGTTGAATGCTGGCAGTCCATCTCTGTACCACATAGATCCCCAAACCGCTTAGACCACGCTGTTTTAAGAAGGGGGGCCCGGGGAAGGCATGCAGTTGGATAAGGTGCCAGTCCTCCAGGGGTGCCCCAAAGAAGTGCTGAGGTCACTGTGAAACCCAAGTACAGGGTGGCAGAGGACCTTGAGGCCTGGCCTCACAGCTGGAGAGGGGGATTGGGAGTCCTGTTCCTCTCAATCTGAACCCCTAGACTGAGCAGGTGGTGGCAGCGAGCCCAAGGGGCAGGAGGAGAAATAGCTCCCTCCAGGAGTTGGCGACTCCATAGGGAGCTGACGGGACCGGGTCTGAAGGCAGAATCGGGCTAGTTCCGTCACATGCACTAATTGGTTTCCATTAAAAAAAAAAACCCGGAACAGCTTGGGGCAACTTGGAAGCTCCAGACTGCCAAGTCGCCTCGCTTGCGCCCTTCCCCGTCCAGATGCAGGGAGGCGACTGACGACTGGCTCAAATATTTGCTACCACTTCGGAAGCAGTAGCTTTTTGAGCTGGTCAAAAGACCCTGGAGGACGGGGTGCGGACGGGAGAAGGACAGCCAGCAGATGTTGCCGTTTGTACAGATTTTGGGGGGGTTACTTCAAAGGCGTCTCTGCGTTGACCCAAAGTGCCGGTCTGTTAGCAGCCTATGATTCTATGATTCCATATATAGGGTCCATTCATTGTATGACACCTGGGCTGTGGACACCTGGCGTGCTGATCACAGTAGCTGAGGGTCAGGTGAAAAGAGATGTTGCAGGCTTGCAATGCCAACCAGGGAAGATTATCTTGACATCCAACATGCCATTAAACTTATCCAGAGCCACCCAGCCTCAGGGCGGGGACAGCTGTCGCTGCATCTGTGCCCCCAAATATATCCCTGGGATCATTTTTTTTTTCAGTTTAATTCCACTCATCCTGGTTCCAAAACATCCGCATTCCAGGTCTTTGTGGCAATGATAGAAAGAAATGCAGTGACTACTATTGATTTTTTTTTTTCTCTGTTTGAGAGAGGTAGCTTTTGCTTCAGGTTTCCCTCCCTGGGAAGACAAAATGTCAAGCAGATGTCTCAAAAGAACCTCTGAGGTTAACAGTAGTCTCCTTTCTTAATCCTTACTGACTGAGATGTTTTAATTTAAGATGCCGGGGACAGAACATGAGGCCTTCTCCATGGAAGGCAGACGCTTTACTCCTGAGCGAAACAGTCTAGAGGAATCACAGTGGTTTGAAGAGGAATAGCCAACTATGAGGGATAAAACCCACTGTGATAAGGGTCACTAGGTATAAAAAATTTATAATTACAATACAATAAAATGTATTCTTTTTGTATCTTCTCTTGTTGACTGGTGCTTTCCAAGTAATGATTTAGCTCCCCCTCCCACCTGATTACATTTTTCACCATCTGCATGGCTTATAAACATTCGCTTCTCTTCTGTGGAAGGCTCCAAAATGAGTGATATCATCTGGACACTCGTCAAGAAAGAACCAAGATTAAAGGAGAATAATTTGGAAGGCATGGACTTAACATGAAATGTTTAGGTTTTGTCCGATTGTACACAAGCTACATTTACCTTGACTATCAAGTCGGAATTTGAACATGCATGTTGATTGGATTGTACGTATTGCATGTTGGATTATTTACTTACAAGAACGCACGCGCATAGGATATAATACGAATACATTTTATCGCGTTGCAATTATTAATTGCCCTTAGTGAACGTTATCACAGTGGGGTTTTTTTTTTAACATTTCAAGAACTTTTATTAAAGTCAAATTAGAAGTACAAACACAATATAAAGCCACAACGGCAACACAAAGTATAGCAAAAATCCCTAGAATTCTAACATGAGAAAACCCTAGATAAATGCAATCATGCAACAAGAAAAAAGTAATAACATAAAGCCTCCCCCCCACACACACAAAAAGGGAAGCGTTCGCTAATAAGAATCTGGTGGAACTCTCGGCTGGAAGACACCAGGGCCCTGTGGGATCTTTTACAATTCCGCAGGGCCTGCAAAGCAGAGATGTTCTGCCAGGCTTTTCTTTGAGGACAGCGACGGCTGCTGGGCTGGCACCCCCTCTCCCCTCTACTTAAGGGGGAACTGCTCCCAATGCCTGAAAGCAGAAAACAACAACCACTGTGTACAGAACCCACCCTAAAATATATACAAAATAATTCTTAAAGTCTATATTAATTTCAAATAATACCAAATACACAGTATATCAGAAAGCTTCACAAAAGGAAAGGATCCACAGTATATCAATGTCCAGTCCTTCTTCTTTCTTGTTTAATCCCGTGTGGTATCCCAAATTCCTTCTAAATCCTGGCTCCAAAGGTGACGTTCCCGTACGTGCCCGTCATCTCGGATCACGTTTCGCATAAACGCTTCATCGAAGAGCCAGTCTGCTCAGTTTTTTTCTTTTTGACATCAACTAAGACCACTTGATCGAATTGCCAATCGGCGCTAGCACTTTTGTACGGTGTAGCCCCATGCCTGAAAAGCAGAATTACAGCACACTATAAAGTATGTTCATTGGGTTGCAACGGTTTTAAATTACTGGTTTTATTGATTTTATGTGTACTTTTTTGTTGTACATCGCCTAGAGCAGGGGTCCTCAACCTTTTTAAATAGGGGGCCAGTTCACTGTCCCTCAGACTGTTGGAGGGCCAGACTGCCGTTACGGTACAAGGCTGCGGGCCGTCAGTTCTCCGTCTTCTGCATCTCTCTCCCTTCCCCACACCACACACCCTGGCCTGGGAACTCACCTCACCTCGGTATCGCCTCACACTCTGTCTCTGCCGCCTCAGCCCAGTGCCGGAAGTGTGCGTTGCTAACGCAAGTTTAGGTCGAACATCACTTCCGGTCTGATTTTGCCATAACCCGGCGGGCCGCATAAACGTCCTCAGCGGGCCGCATCTGGCCCGCGGGCCGTAGGTTGAGGACCCCTGGCCTAGAGCCTGGCATTGGCCGGGATGAGGAGATTCTTAAATTTTAATAATAATAATAATAATAATAATAATAATAATAATAATAATAATAATATACAGTAAGACACACAACATTAATTTTGATACAAACATAGCTGACTTATTTCTGAGCGTGGCACCCTGTCCCCATGTGCATGCTCTCTCACACCAGTCCTGCACACACACACACACACACACAAAGGATTCAGAGCAGGAGCCTGCCTGCAGATCCATTCACAAAGCAAGTGTCCCCAAAACAGGGTCTAAAGTCAGTGCCCTGGTACTGTGCTCAAAAGCCAACCGGCGGCCCATGCAGGTGAATAAAAATGGGCGAGCTAAGGCTGTCCTCTTCATGAGGTGAGTATCTGCAGCCCAAACCTGAATGCCCCAGGCTAGCTTGAACTTGGATGCTAAGCAGGGTCAGCCCTGGTTAGAACTTGGATGGAAGACCTCCAAGGAAGTCCAGATAGGTAATGGCAAGCCACCCCGTTCACCTCTCGAGCTGAAAACCCTTCGAGGTCACCATATGTCAGTCTGCTGCTTGAGGCACTTTCCATTCTTTCTGCAAAACCAGCCGTGTATTCATACCAACAGATGCCTCAGATTCTCACATTACGGGAAGAGGAGCCAGTGAATTAATTGAGTGTGGGTCCCTGGCGAAGCGATTAAGTCCTTTCTGATCATTGGTACGAATCAGCGGTTAAGTCCTCCCGCAGAGCAGAGGACCCCGGATCCCAAGAGAAGCCTTCAGATCAGCCACTTCACGATCGTACTGTCGCGCGGACATATATATTGCGGCACATTCCTGCCAAACTTTGTTACTGTAATTGAAAATCAAGGTGGAACCCAGGGTCCTTTCTATTCTCAGGACAGAGAAGGGATGGCACACAGCAATCAGCCTCTAGCCTACTAAGCTATTCTTGGAATAACAGTAATAATATGACGTCCCTCCCGTTCAGTCTGTTGAAAACCGAACCGGAGGGGGGGGTGGAATTGTCATTCTAATAATTACCCTCAATGAGCTGCGGAGAAAAGAAACAGAAAAGTCAGTTCTGATAAGCAAGCCCAGCAATGGGAGCGTTAACCATGAAACGGCCTCCGGTCGAGCGGGTGCGGGGGGGGGGATAACGAAGGACGCAGATTGGTTGTGGCAAGGGCAAGATTTGCCGAGCTCGTAAAGCAGAATCCTGCCTCTGCGTCCCGATGCCCAGCACAGCCCACGGTGCAGTCACCGCTAGATGCGGAAGAGGACGTGGCACGCAGCTTTGAAGGGGAGCTGCGCGGATCCAGGGGGAGAAGCTGCAGATGCTTCCGGGGGGGTGGGGGATCATTTTGAGTTAAATAGCGGGGTTGAAAAGTATTTTAGTGTCATAAACGCAAGGTGGGGGGGAGCCACATTAGCCTCATAGTAGAAAGACCGCAGGATATTGACCCACTTTGAGTGTTGCTACTGTCCATCTTTCTATACTCATTCTCTGTCTCACCAGTTTCGCACTAGACTTTTAATCCTGGTTTAGCCCTGTCCCCAAGCTGACATTCTACACTAAAACCATAGACTCATAGAGAGAGCCGGTTTGGTGTAGTGGTTAAGTGCGTGGACTCTTATCTGGGAAAACCGGGTTTGATTCCCCACTCCTCCACTTGCACTCCTCCACTTGCACCTGGAATGTTCTTGGGTCAGCCATAGCTCTTGCAGAGGTTGCCCTTGAAAGGGCAGCTGCTGTGAGAGCCCTCTCAGCCCCACTCACCTCACAGGGTATCTGTTGTGGGGGGAGAAGATATAGGAGATTGTAGGCTGCTCTGAGTCTCTGATTCAGAGGGAAGGGTGGGGTATAAATCTGCAATTATTATTATTAGTATTATTAGTATTATTCATAGTTGGTTTATCTGATTCTCTGATTCTAGTGTAGAATGTCAGTTTGGGGACAGCGCTAAATCAGGCTTAAAGGTCTAGTGCGAAATTGTGTCTCCCTCTGTCTCTGATTCTCTGTCTCTCTCTCTTTCTCTCTCTTGTGCTGTGTCGTGTTGCTCATGACTTTTGGAAACTCTATGAATTAATGACCTTCAAAACAGCCTGTCAGCCTTGCTCCCAGTCTGAAGACCAGAGCTTCCTTTACGACTCCATCTATCTCATTTTGGGTCTTCCTCTTTTCCAACTGCCTTGAATTTTCCCTTCCGTTATTATCTTTCCTCCCTCCCCCCCCCCCCACACAAAAGTTTAGTCCAGTGAAACCTTTGAGACCTGTTTAATTCCAGATACAAGCTTTTGTGTGCAAGCACACTTCTTCCAGATATTCCGTTGCTTCAGACCTACAAAACGACCCACCTGAATCTGTCCCCCCCAACAGTGAGGCTTGTTTATCTGTGAGAGCCTTCTCAGCCTCACCCACCTCACAGGGTGTCTGTTGTGAGGGGAGAAGATAGGAGATTGTAAGCCGCTCTGAGTCTCTGATTCAGACAGAAGGGTGGGATATAAATCTACAATTCTTCTTCTTCTTTAGTGGGTTACGTGGCAAGTGTTTCATGTGGTCATCCACTCAATAATATGGAGTTCTGAACCAGTTTAAGTTGATCACCTGATCCGGCCCACAGTGAAAACAGTGCCAGAAAGGTTGACGGAGTTAGTAGCTATATTCGGTACCAGAGCTGCCTGGGATTTTGCATTTGAAACTTTCAATTTGCCTGTGTTTAAAGGGAGAGCTATGGAGAAAGGAAGAGTTCCCTTTGCATTGTGCTTGGTTTGTTTTATTTTTGTGCCAAACAATCCCTGAGGAAATGCCAAAAATTCCCCTCCGAAGTAAATATACGAGCTTTAATTAGTGCACAGATTAAAAGAAAAAAAGGGGGGGGGAAGGGGGTTGCTATGTGTGCCACTAGCTCTATCCCCCACCCTTGGATAATTCTTTTAATTAAGATTTTTGATGGAAAATGTCATAAGTCAGTCGATTTCTCCCGCTGCAAAGTGTCCCAAAAGGACCCTCCGCACTGGCTTTGCACTAATGCCCTGTAATTGTGTTTCACTTTCCCTAATTAAACTGACAAGCAACTCGAATTGATATCACTTAGAGCATTGATTTGAGGAGGTGGCAGGAATAGATTGCCACGTTCCTTGTCTCTGGTGTGTGGTATCCAAAGCTCCTTACGGTATCACAATGGTGCCTGAAGTGGCAGAGAATTGAAAGTGAGTCTCCCCCCCCCCCCAAGCTGAAACCCTTTTGAATTGATCTTCTCCTTCTCATCCTTCTCCTCCCACTCACGTTGTTTCTCGTGTATTTAAAGTTGCCAACTCCAGATTGCGGAATTCCTGGAGATTTGGGGGTAGAGCATGTGGGGGAAGTGGGGTTCGGGGAGACGAGGAAGCTCAGCAGGGCACGACACGTAGAATACAACAATAGGCTCACAAGTTTGAAGGGTCCACTTCAAACCATCTAGGCTAGTCCAGCCCCCTTGCTCAGTGCAGGATCAGCCTAGAGCAGGGATGGCCAACGGTAGCTCTCCAGATGTTCTTTTTTTTTTTTTACCTACAACTCCAATCGGCCCCAGCCAGCATGGCCAATGGCTGGGGCTGATGGAAGTTGTAGGCAAAAAAAACACCTGGAGAGCTACTGCTGGCCGCCCCTGGCCCTAAGGCATCCCTTGCAAGAAGAAGAAGAAGAAGAAGAAGAAGAAGATATTGGATTTATATCCCACCCTCCACTCCGAAGAGTCTCAGAGCGGCTCACAATCTCCTTTCCCTTCCTCCCCCACAACAGACACCCTGTGAGGTGGGTGGGGCTGGAGAGGGCTCTCCCAGCAGCTGCCCTTTCAAGGACAACCTCTGCCAGAGCTATGGCTGACCCAAGGCCATGCCAGCAGGTGCAAGTGGAGGAGTGGGGAATCAAACCCGGATCTCCCAGATAAGAGTCCGCACACTTAACCGCTACACCAAGCTGGCTCTCCAAGTGTTTGTCCAGCCGCAGTTTAATGACTACAAGTGAGGGGGAGCTCACAACTTCCCTGGGTAGCTAATTCTACTGTCGAACAATTCTTAATATCCAGCCGGTACCTTCCCGCCCTTAATTGAACCTATCCTTGTGAGTCCTCTCCCGTGCTGCCAACAGAAATAGCTCCCTGCCCTCCTCCCCTAAGATTCACCCCTTCAAAGATTTAGAGTCATGCCCTCCTCCTCTTCTCCAGGCTGAACATTCCCAAGTCCCCTCAGTCTTTCCTCTTAAGGCTTGGTCTCCAGGCCTCTGATCATCCTTCACTCTCTTCTGCACCCGCTCCGTGCCGTCCACGGTAAGCATTCTGTCCCATAATGTATCCATTTCCCCCCCACCGGAAGAGATCTCTGCCATTTGGAGATCATTTATAATTCCATGAGATCTCTAGCCTGCACCTGGATCTTAACAACCCTATGCACGTTTCCAGTTTCTTCCACCTGAGTAGCAGGGTCCTAAAGAGAAATTCTTAGATGTAGAAAACAGTGCTCAGTTTGCAGAGCTTAATGATTTTCACTATGGATGATCTCACATCTAAGCCAGCCAGCTATTTATTCAAAGGGGTAGTTGGCCGTTACCAAATGTGTGTAATTAATCTTGGCACCCAATGTGGTGCCAGTGTGACGGGGCTTCCATTGGAGGCCAGACCGCTTAATGGCAGCCAAATATAGTGTTGTGTTAATGGCAAGTAGTGTTGATAGGTACAACTCAGGAACATAAGAGAAGCCATGTTGGATCAGGCCAATGGCCCATCTAGTCCAACACTCTGTGTCACGTAAGAACATCAGAGAAGCCATGTTGGATCGGGCCAATGGCCCATCCAGTCCAACACTCTGTGTCACATAAGAACATCAGAGAAGCCATGTTGGATCGGGCCAATGGCCCATCCAGTCCAACACTCTGTGTCACATAAGAACATAAGAGAAGCCCTGTTGGATCAGGCCAATGGCCCTTCCAGTCCAACACTCTGTGTCACACAGTGGCCAAAAAAGTTTTTATACACACACACACATATACACACACACACACTGTGGCTAATAGCCACTGATGGACCTCTGCTCCATATTTTTATCTAACCCCCTCTTGAAGCTGTCTATGCTTGTAGCCGCCACCACCTCCTGTGGCAGTGAATTCCACATGTTAGTCACCCTTTCCTTTTATCCGTTTTAAACTTCTTTTTATCCGTTTTAACCTGACTGCTCAGCAATTTAATTGAATGCCCATGAGTTTTTGTATTGTGAGAACCTGGGGAAATACCTGGGGACGTTGGGGGTAGAGCCTAAGAACATAAGAGAAGCCATGTTTTATCAGGCCAATGGCCCATCCAATCCAATACCCTGTGTCACACAGTGGCCAAAAAACCCAGGTGCCATCAGGAGGTCCACCAGTGGGGCCAGGACACTAGAAGCCCTCCCACTGTGCACCCCAAGCACCAAGAATACAGAGCATCACTGCCCCAGACAGAGAGTTCTAACAATGCGCTGTGACTAATAGCCACTGATGAACCTCTGCTCCGTATGTTTATCCAATCCCCTGGAGACTTTCCCATTCCCTAAAACAAACAAATAATAAAAAAATACAGCAGTGCAGTTCCCCTGAATACAGTCTTCATTTCCTCTCTCTCTCTCTCTTTCACTCAGTTTAAAGCCCATCATGGTCTATCGATCTGCAGTCAAGGACCCTTCACTCAAACTCCTGTAATCTGAACCATGGTTACCCAGAACTCCTCAGGGGGGCAACAGTGGGAGGACTTCTAGTGTCCTGGCCCCACTGGTGGACTTCCTGATGGCAAGTGTGAGTTTTTTTTGGCCACAGAGTGTTGGACTGGATGGGCCATTGGCCTGACCCAACATGGCTTCTCTGATGTTCTTATGTGACACAGAGTGTTGGACTGGATGGGCCACTGGCCTGATACAACATGGCTTCTCTGATGTTCTTATGTGACACAGAGTGTTGGACTGGATGGGCCACTGGCCTGATCCAACATGGCTTCTCTTATGTGACACAGATGTTGGACTGGATGGGCCATTGGCCTGATCCAACATGGCTTCTCTGATGTTCTTATGTGACACAGAGTGTTGGACTGGATCGGCCACTGGCCTGATCCAACATGGCTTCTCTGATGTTCTTATATTCACCTAGAGATTGGCCAGCCTGCCTGAGAAGGAGGGCAGCATATACAGATTTGCCACGAGCAAATCTTTCTCCACCTAACCTATCTCAAAGAGTTGTTGTGAGGACGAAGTGGTAGAGAGGAGAATGATGGAAACCTCATTGGGTTCCCGTAGGGGTGAAAGGCGGGGTATAAATTAAGTACATATATAACTTTATCATTCCTATTGATTCTTTAATGCCCAATCGTTCTTCTTCCTCTTTGCCTTTTTCAAACAAAAATCGCTGCGTTTTCCAAAGTCCCCGGCTTGAAACGAAAGGTCAGGGACATCATACCTTTCTGCCTGCATCTCTGGCCACGAGGAGGTAGAGTGCAGAAGTGGAAATGAAAGGAGTCCCCCTTGCAATCTACAGCTGGCAATCCGTGGGTCTTTAAATTAGGAGAGTGTTGCGGGTGATGCTGGGGATGGTAATTAGGAAATTAGCTCCTTAGATGAGATGCTGGTTGCTGTCTGTGTTAAAAGACATCTGCAGGCTTTCCTTTGAAAAGGCCAGCAGCTTAATGTTTGCCGCTATCAAACTTTTAAACGGGCAATTTGCTAATTAGAAAAATGTATGGTTTTTTACATGATCCAAAGCAGGTGGATCCCCCCCCCCCCGCAGTTGAGTTGGTAGTCCAGTGAATGGGAAAACGCTTGTTCTCAAGATCTGCCATATTGGGGGGTGGGGGGGAATTATTTCTTTCTTGGTAGGACTTCATCTTGGTGCAATTACTCAACCCTAAGGACCCCGTGGCGCAGTGTGGTAAAGCTGCAGCGCCGCAGTCCTAAGTTCTGCTCACGACCTGAGTTGGATCTCGGCGGAAGCTGGGTTTTCAGGTAGCCGGCTCGAGGTTGACTCAGCCTTCCATCCTTCCGAGGTCGGGAAAATGAGGACCCAGTTTGCTGGGGCGGGGGAGGGTGGATGACTGGGGAAGGTGATGGCAAACCACCCCGTAAAAAAGTCTGCCGTGAAAACGTTGTGATGTGATGTCACCCCAGAGTCGGAAACGACTGGTGCTCGCACAGGGGACTACCATTATCGTTTGCATGATTGCCTACTTGCTTTTCTGAACAGATAGTTGCCTAATATAGTAGCCATTTTCTCCAGGGGAACTGATCTCTGTACCCAAGTGGCAAGCAGCATTACCCTGGGCACATAAGAAAGGGCCACGAGAGATGCGCAGTGGCTCATCCCTTCCCACCCTCCCCCTTATGATCATCAGATCTTAATATGCTTCGCAGGGGTAAAATATTTGAAGTCATGTGTTTGTGGTTCCAACTGCAGTGTAGTGCTTAAGAACAGCGGAATCTAATCTGGAGAACTGGGTGTGATTCCCTGCTCCTCCCCATGCACCCAGCTAAGTGACTTTACTCCAGTCCCAGTTCTCTCAGAGCTCTCTCAGCCTCATCTACCTCACCAGTGTATCTGTAGTGGGGAGAGGAAGAGAAGGTGATTGTAAGCTGCTCCAAGACTTCAGTGATGGGTGGGGTATAAAGAAGAAGAAGATATTGGATTTATATCCCGCCCTCCACTCCGAAGAGTCTCAGAGTGGCTCACAATCTCTTTTACCTTCCTCCCCCACACCTTGTGAGGTGGGTGGGGCTGGAGAGGGCTCTCACAGCAGCTGCCCTTTCAAGGATAACCTCTGCCAGAGCTATGACTGACCCAAGGCCATGCCAGCAGGTGCAAGTGGAGGAGTGGGGAATCAAACCCAATTTTCCCAGATAAGAGTCCGCACACTTAACCACTACACCAAACTGGCTCTCTAAGGTCTCCTCCTCCTTCTCCTATCCTTAAAGGATGAACCAGAAGCTTGGGTTCTTTGTACTGATGAGCATCCCTCCCGCCTTCAACATTATCATGCTGAGGATCCATGCCCAGGGAGTCATTGATGTTGGTACAAATCAGATCACTGACAATCTAGTCTGTATACAGGGCCGGCTCGCCCACTTGGCCAACTAGGCGATTACCTAGGGCGCCAGGAGGGTGGGGGTTCCGAATTGGGTTCCTCCCCTCCTGGTGCCCCAGGCAAGCACCTAGTTTGCCTGCCTCCTCCGGCCGCCGCCATCACCGCCACCTGCCCCTCCTTTCCTCTCCCATTCTTTTGCCGCCCGCCCCCCACGCAATCATAGCCCGCCGTGCCTGGGCCATACTGGCTACGATGTGGCGTGTATCTTTCGGAGAAGGCGCCTCCAGCGCGTTCTCCAAAAGATAAGATGCACACTGAATTGTGGAAGATACAGCCCAGGCGTGGTGCACTATGATCGCTCGGGGGGGGGGGCAGGCGAAGAGAAGGGAAGGGAAAGGAGGGGTGGGTCGTGGCGGCAGCGGTGGCTCAGTCTGATTGCGCGGGGGAGGCGAGGGGAAGGGAAGGAGGGGGCGGGCGCGGTGGTGCACTCCCTCGGGGGTGGATGACGGAGCACAGCGCTACGTTGCAGCGCTGTGGGAGGGGCAGCAGCGGGGACGGCGGTGGGGGGGCCATATGCCTGTCTGTATGCCATACCAGGTGCGTGACATCTTGGTTTTCATTAAATCAGGCACCCCAGCTCCACGGCCCAATCATAGCACACCACGGGGCTTGCTTCAAGCAGTCCGTAAGAAACACACGTTTGTCCTTAGCATGCTCGCTCCCAGAAGGGGACTAAAAGCTGTGAGTGAAATTGCCTTCAGCGATGGAAACTGTTGTGTTTTGTTGGTTTGTTGGGGGGGGGCACAGCGAAACTTGGGAAGGGACAATGGAAGGGTGAGTTCTATAAAGTCGCAAGAACTGATGAAAAACAGGCTGATTTGTTCTTGAAATTCATCCCTGAAACGTGAACAAAAAAAAAAAAAAAAGTTTGGATGTGTGTGATTTTTTTCATCTGATTTCTTCAACTAGAAGTATGTTTCAAGTGGTCTCAGATGAGTGTCCGATCCCAAGCCCTTCCCCCTCCCGTATCTCATCTCTCATTTTCTCCACAAGTTAATTTTTGAAGTGCCGAAAAGAAGGAGTCTAGTACCCCTGATACTTCTTCTGTTTTATTGAAACGTATGTCTGGTTTAAATTGCAGGCACCTGCTTTCTACTTCAAATGTAATAAAGTGGGTGCGTTTATCTTTAAATGTCTTCTAGCATCAATTCCTTAACTAACATTGAGAATTGTTTATGGCAATCTGGGATGTAGATTAATCTAAGAGTTTGGTACTTCTTTTCTTTTTTCTTTTTGGTAACTGCTTAAAGAATTATTTGGATCCTCCCCTACCTTCTCCCCCCTCCAGATGCAGTGATTCATAGTCTCTTGGGAAACAGCCCCATGACACAGAGTGTTAAAGCTGCAGTACTGCAGTCCTAAACTCTGCTCACGACCTGAGTCTGATCCCAGTGGAAGCTGGTTTCAGGTAGCCGGCTCAAGGTTGACTCAGCCTTCCATCCTTCCGAGGTCAGTAAAATGAGTCCCCAGCTTGCTGGGGGGGGGGGGGAGTGTAGATGACTGGGGAAGGCATTGGCAAACCACCCCATTAAAAAGTCTGCCATGAAAACGTTGTGATGCAACGTTACCCCAGAGTTGGAAACGACTGGTGCTTGCACAGGGGACTTTTCCCTTTCCTTTTCTAGGGCATTAAGAGCCCCATGGGGCAGAGTGGTAAAGCTGCAGTACTGCAGTCCTAAGCTCTGCTCACGATCTGAGTTCGATCCTGGCGGAAGCTGGGTTCAGGTAGCTGGCTCCAGGTCGACTCAGCCTTCCATCCTTTCGAAGTCAGTAAAATGAGTCCCCAGATTGCTGGGGGGAAAGTGTAGATGACTGGGGAAGGCATTGGCAAACCACCCCATTAAAAAGTCTGCCATGAAAACGTTGTGATGCAACGTTACCCCAGAGTTGGAAACGACTGGTGCTTGCACAGGGGACTTTTCCCTTTCCTTTTCTAGGGCATTAAGAGCCCCATGGGACAGAGTGGTAAAGCTGCAGTACTGCAGTCCTAAGCTCTGCTCACGATCTGAGTTCGATCCCGGCGGAAGCTGGGTTCAGGTAGCCGGCTCCAGGTCGACTCAACCTTCCATCCTTCCGAGGTCAGTAAAATGAGTACCCAGCTTGCTGGGGGGGAAGTGTAAAATACTGGGGAAGGCAATGGCAAATCACCCCGTAAAAAAGTCTGCCATGAAAATGTTGTGATGCAACTTTACCCCAGAGTTGGAAACGACTGGTGCTTGCACAGGGAACCTTTCCCTTTCCTTCCCTTTCCTAGGGCATTAAGAGCCCCATGGGGCAGAGTGGTAAAACTGCACTACTGCAGTCCTAAGCTCTGCTCACGACCTGAGTTCGATCCCGGCAGAAGCTGGGTTCAGGTAACCGGCTCCAGGTCAACCCAACCTTCCATCCTTCCGAGGTCGGTAAAAGGAGTCCCCAGCTTGCTGGGGGGAAAGTGTAGAAGACCAGGGAAGGCAATGGCAAACCACCCTGTCAAAAGTCTGCCGTAAAAACGTTGTGAAAGCAGCGTCACCCCAGAGTCGGAAACGACTGGCGCTTGCACAGGGGACCTTTCCTTTCCTTGGAAACAGCGTTTTCTAGTTCTGTGAATGCCAAAAGCGCACATATCTATTAAATCAGGGGTCCCCCACCTTTTAGGTCTTGTGGGCACGTTTGGAATTCCGACGCAACATTCTGCGTGCCTAGACAAGATGGTTGCCATAGGAGGCGGAGCCAACCGCAGCATTATCGCCACCTCAGTGACACGGTGCGGATCCTTGTGCTGTGGCAGAAGCTGCTATCAAAGCAACATTCTTTAAAAACTGCAAAGCCAGTCAACTCTCCTGTGGTCAATCAGATGCTTTCCTGGACAAAAGCCCCACCTTGTTCCACGTGTTTTCTTAAAAAAAAAAAAAATGGGCACCAGGAAATTTGTTGGGGTGTCCTGTATTAAATACAACTACTTTCTTCATCTAAAAGTTAACCGGTAGTAATATGGATGGAATCTCGGACTGTACTCTGGTGGGGGTGGGGTGGAACCTGAGGAACCAGGGTTTGGGGAAGGAGAAGCTCGTTGGCATATAGAGTCCACCAGGCCCCAGATTCAGGAGGAGCTCACAGGGGCACAGCTCCTGAACCTTTCTGAGGGTTCCACTTCCTCCTTCCCACCTACCTTGTCCATTGAATAGTAGGTGCAGCTGCATAACAATCTCTGGATTAGGAGAACGGGCAGCCAGCCAGCCGCCAGGGGCTTTGCCACACCCCCAGCAGCCCTCATTAACCCCGGGATAAGCCTATGCCCTTCTTTTTCCACTTCTTATGTGATTTTGTCCTGCGGGTGGCTTGCTGGCCTTTTGACTGGAGGGGGCAGCCCAGGAGAGCCCCAGGCGAGCGAGGCCTACTTGGGCTGGCTGGATCTCTAGCCAGCCAAGCAGGCCTCACTCGCCCGGGGCTCTCCTTTCTTGCATCAGGTTGCTTTTGACCAGGGTGGCAGTGGCATATGCTAATGAGTTATGCTAATGAGCTCCACCACCGATTCTTCTACGAAACAACCCCTGGAGTCCACCCTCCGAAGCAGCCATTTTCTCCGTGGGAACTGTTCTTTGTCATCTGGAGATCAGCTATAGTGCCATGAGATCTCCAGGCAGTACCTGGAGGTTGGCTGCCCTAACTGAATCAGACCGTATGAAGGTCTTGTCCCTGCTATTTGTCTACATCCTGGGTCATTGGGGAGACTGGAAGAAAGGTGGAGCTGAAGTGGTAAGATCGGTCAACAGGAGAAACAACGGGGAAGGGGAGGAGGCATTCCTTTTAGGGTTGCCAATCCCCAAGTGGGGGCAGGGGATCCCCCGGTTTGGAGACCCTCCCCCTGCTTCAGGGTCGTCAGAAAGCGGGGGGAGGGGAGGGAAATATCTGCTGGGAACTCTATTATTCCCTATGGAGATTTATTCCCTTAGAAATCATGGAGAATTGATCTGCGGGTATCTGGGGCTCTGGGGGGGGGCTGTTTTTTAGGGTACAGGCACCAAATTTTCAGTATAGCATCTAGTGCCTCTCCCCAAAATACCCCCCAAGTTTCAAAAAGATTGGACCAGGGGCGTCCAATTCTATGAGCCCCAAAAGAAGGTGCCCCTATCCTTCCTGATTTCCTATGGAAGGAAGGCATTGAAAAGGTGTGCCGTCCCTTTAAATGTGATGGCCAGAACTCCCTTTGGAGTTCAGTTATGCTTGTCACAGCCTTGATCTTGGCTCCACGTTTAATGTTTCCTGGCTCTACCCCCAAAGTCCCCAGATATTTCTTGAATTGGACTTGGCAACCCTATTCCCTTTCCAGGGCAATAAAACCCCCACGTTGCCAACTGGGTCTAAGATTGGGTTGCCAGCCTCCAGGTGGGGCCTAGAGAACTCCTGCTTTTACAACTGATCTCCAGCTGGCAGAGATCAGCTCCCGTGGAGAAAATGGCTGCTTGGAAGGGCGGAGTCTAGGGCATGGTATCCTGCTGAGGCCCCTCCCCAAACTCCGCCCTCTCCCTGATCCACCCCCAAAGTACACAGGTATTTTCCAACCCAGACCTGGAAGACTTTTATTTCCTCTTCCTGTTGTGTCACCCGTATTGCATTGGGCCGTCCAGAGGTACAAAAATTCTTTAAAAGAGCAATGATATTTTCCAGTAGAGAAACACCAGGATCGTTTTAGGTTCATACATATATGTATGCGTGCATTACTGGTAATGGGTGCTTTAATCAAAGAGTGTGATATTGAGGTGCTGGATGAACTGGGAATAACGGACTCGTCTTCCAAGCTGATGATTGAAGTGGGGAGGGGAGAGGAGGAAGGAGGAAGAAGAAATATATGCATTTATTTATAACCATCTTAGACTAGCAAACGATTCATAACCGATAATAGGAGAAGAAATGTATGTTAAGGTGCTGTAGCTGTCAGATTGATAGATTCTTCCCAGCCAATGTCCCTCCCCTTCTTGTACCTCATCCTCCTCAGGTTTCACCCCCAAATCTCCACAGATTTCCCAAGCTGGACTTGGCAGTCCCTCTCTCTCTCTGGGTAAATGACATGAGGACATTTTGCACAGACAATGGGTGTTTTTACACTGACAGTTTGTGACTCTCTATCACCGCATTGGAAACTCACCTTTTACATTACCTAACGTTCTCACAACTGTTTTGCATCGTTGCTGCCCGAAGCATCTACATTTGTTTCGGTGAGATGAGTTCTGGCGCTGCTGCTGTAACGTTTTTCTTGAAACTAGTTTTGATCCGGTCATTTTTCTACAGGCGTTTTCTACAGGCATTTCAAACTTGTATTGTAGAAGTTTTCATGTGTTTTAAAGGGAAGGTCCCCGGTGCAAGCACCAGTTGTTTCCGACTCTGGGGTGACGTTGCTTTCACAATGTTTTCACGGCAGACTTTTTACGGGGTGGTTTGCCATTGCCTTCCCCAGTCATCTATACTTTCGCCCCAGCAAGCTGGGGACTCATTTTACCGACCTCGGAAGGATGGAAGGCTGAGTCAACCTCGAGCCAGCTACCTGAAAACCCAGCTTCCGCCAGGGATCGAACTCAGGTCATGAGCAGAGCTTAGGACTGCAGTACTGCAGCTTTAACACTCTGCGCCACGGGGCTCTTTCTGCATTTTAAAAGACTCCTCCAAAAGCCACAAGGTGCAGTAATTTGCCTGAGAACTGACAGCACTTGAAATTTTTACATACCATTGCTTGCCTCATCTTGTAATTTAAATGTGTATTGTTTTTGCAGTGTTGACACCATTTCCAAGCAATCGTATGCATTTAACTAAGCACTGGTATTCCATCAGCCCTCTGATCAGAGACCCCCCCCCCCTCGCCCAATTGAAACGCTTTCAGCAGGCAATATAAAAGTTTGGCTATGCAAAATGAGCAGAGCAAGTCCACAAATGTAAAAGGGAAATAATTAAAGCGGAACGGTGGCAGGCGATTTGA
Organism: Heteronotia binoei; assembly: GCF_032191835.1. NCBI lineage: Eukaryota > Metazoa > Chordata > Lepidosauria > Squamata > Gekkonidae > Heteronotia > Heteronotia binoei. Next base: position 114,890,983 of record NC_083231.1, read on the forward strand.
AGACTCTAAAACTCTGGATCAACCTGAATGTAAAAACACCCATTGTGTGACAATACATTAGTCGTCGGAGCAGTTCCGGGTGGTTCATTTTCACTTCTGTTATCAGCTGCAGAGATTCCAGGAGGAGAGCATTTTGGTGATAGAAAACAATGGCCGTTTCCTAAAGCCTTCTTGCAGAACTCTTTGGAAAAAATGGGCCATTTCTGGTACTCAGGATTGAACTGTTTCTCAGAGCAGGTTGCAGAGGGCCCTTCAGGGTAGGGCAAAAGAAGAACTGTGTCTTTCTTTGAAACCCTTCGCTTGACGTCTTCTTCCTGCTTGGTCTTGTTGTCTGATGGCACTTCTGGCTTTGCCAGCACACCGCAGCGTTACACGTTTGAATTCCCGGAAGTGTTTATGTGTGCATTTACAAAATAGAACAATTCTGTAACTAGAAAAAAAAATTGTAAATGCATATATGATAGGAACGTATATGTGTGCTGACTGATTGAGTTGTATAAAAAAAGCTGAACCAGATGGTGGTCTAAAAACCTCTAGCCAACCTCAAGGGCTTTTATCTTTTTTGCTGTTATTGTTATTTTTGCAGAAGAAACCATGCGGAGGTGGGTGGGGGGAAATGCAGTGTTATCGTGTTTTATGGGGGGGCATGTGGTTCCGTAGAGGAAAAGAGCAGCCTGTGGGGAAACCCACAGTATCAAGGATGAGTTTTATTTATTCATTATTTCTATTATTTATTCATCATTTCATTGTGTATACAAATCAAAGCTTCACAGAATTTAGAATACCAGCAGCCAGCCCCCATATCCTCCACAGACATAAATCTACTGTCTAGCCCAAGGCATCTCGAAGGCCTGCCTGAAAGGTAGGGAGAGTGGCCAGCCCTCCAGGAGGTGGTAGGAGTAGAAGTTCCCTACTTTGGGAATATGCCTCCAACTATCATTTCAGATGGGAAATGTAGAATTTAGAAAGGAAGAGAGAGACAGTCAGACAGACACATGGAATTCACTGCCACTGGAGGTGGTGGAGGCTACAAGCATAGCCAGAGAGAGAGAATCAGACAGACGCATGGAACACGTGGAATTCACTGCCACTGGAGGTGGTGGAGGCTACAAGCATAGCCAGAGAGGGGATTGGATAGACATATGGAGCAGTGGTCCATCAGCGTATTAGCCACAGCGTATTGTTGGAACTCTCTGTCTGGAGCAGTGATATTCTGTATTCTTGGTGCAGGGTGGGGGCACAGTGGGAGGGCTTCTAGTGTCCTGGCCCCACTGATGGACTTCCTGATGGCACCTGTTTGTTGTTGTTTTTGGCCACTGTGTGACACAGAGTGTTGGACTGGATGGGCCATTGGCCTGATCCAACACGGCTTCACTCATGTTCTTCTGTGACACAGAGTGTTGGACTGGATGGGCCACTGGCCTGATCTCACGGCTTCTCTTATGTTCTTACAGACAGGCATAGATATAGATACACACATAGACACACATCCTCTAGGAATTCCAGTTCAAAATCACTGTACTGAATTTTGGATATAGCAACATTTAGGGACTTTGCTAAATGAAGTAAACTTTAATACCACGTGTACTTTTGGCACACAGCAGATGGTATATGACAAAGCCGCCTGAAGCGAAGAGTAACATTGCATGCCCTTGTTACTGTTTAAGCCTTTTATAGTGTAGTTTATTCTCTTTCTGATTTCCAGTTTGGAGTTTGAAAGGAGAATGCTTGGATTATTGGTGCAAACAAAGAGTGCTTCTTTCTTTCTTTCTTTCTTTCTTTCTTTCTTTCTTTCTTTCTTTCTTTCTTTCTTTCTTTCTTTCTTTCTTTCTTCTTTCTTTCTTTCTTTTCTTTCTTTCTTCCCTCCCTCCCTTCTTTCTTTCTTTCTTTTCTTTCTTTCTTTCTTTCTTTCTTTCTTTCCTCCCTCCCTCCTTTCCTTCCTTCCTTCCTCCTCCCTTCCTTCCTTTCCTTCCTTCCTTCCTCCCTCCCTTCTTTCTTTCCTCCCTCCCTTCTTTCCTTCCTTCCTTCCTCCCTCCTTTCTCTCTCTCTCTCTCTCTCTCTTTCTTTCTTTCTTTTCTTTCTTTCTTTCTTTCTTCCTTTCTTTCTTTCTTTCTTTCTTTCTTTCTTTCTTTCCTTCCTTCCCTTCCTTCCTTCCTTCCTTCCTTCCTTCCTTTCTTTCTTTCTTTCTTTCTTTCTTTTTCTTTCTTCCTTCCTTCCCTCCCTCCCTTCTTCTTTCTTTCCTCCCTCCCTCCCTCCTTTCTTTCTTTCCTCCCTCCCTCCCTCCTTTCCTTCCTTCCTTCCTCCTCCCTTCCTTCCTTTCCTTCCTTCCTTCCTCCCTCCCTTCTTTCTTTCCTCCCTCCCTCCCTCCTCTCTCTCTCTCTCTCTCTTTCTTTCTTTCTTTCTTTCTTTCTTTCTTTCTTTCTTTCTTTCTTTCTTTCTTTCTTTCTTTCTTTCTTTCTTTCTTTCTTTCTTTCCTTCCTTTCCTTCCTTCCTTCCTTCCTTCCTTCCTTCCTTCCTTCCTTCCTTCCTTCCTTCCTTCCTGGGTTTGCAGGCCCTGCGGAATTGACCAAGATCCCGTAAGGCCCGTATTTCTTCTGGTAGCTAGTTCTACCAGTGGGGGGCGGTGATCGACTCAGGGATTACCAGTAAGTTTTTGAGAGCCAGATCGAAGTACCCTCTGGGGAATATATGGGGAGAGACGGTCCCTAAGGTAGACAGGTCCTCAACTATATAGGGCTTTATAGGTAATAATCAGCACCTTGTAATGAATCCGGTACACTATTGGCAGCCAGTGCTGTATGTGTTCCCACTTACACCAAACAGACGGAGCATGGAAGCCCAAGAAGGCCTCGCTCTCCTGGGGTTCACCTGGGCCTCACCCCCCCCCCCCCAGTCAAAAGGCCAGGAAGCTACCCGCCACCCAAAATAACAAAAAGAAGTGGAGAAAGGGGTGGTGCCGGCTTCTCCAGGGGTTAATGAGAGCTGCTGGGGGCGTGGCAAAGCCCTGGTGGTTGACTGGCTGCCCGCTCCCCTAGTCCAGGGATTGTTATGCAGCTGCACCTACTATTTAATGGACAAGGTAGGTGGGGAGGAAAAGGGGGAACCTTCAGAAACGTTCAGGAGCTGCTCTCCTTGAGCTCCTGCTAAATCTGAGGCCTGATTCTGGGCGATCTCCAGGTGGAGGTTGCCAGCCCTGTTATAAGCCATGCTCATTCTTAGTGCTTCCTCCTTCCAGACCCAGGCTAAGTCAGTCTCATCAGTGAAAGCAAAGTAGGGTCAGCCCTGGATAGTATTTGGTTGGGAGACCATGAAGGAATTCCAGGTTTAGTACATGGAAGTAGACAATGGCAAACCACCTCCGTTAGTCTCTTGCCTTGACTGTAAATCAGCTGTGAC
>NC_083231.1:114894478-114934987 GCF_032191835.1 Heteronotia binoei
TTATCTCAATGGATCAAATTAATTGTGGGCTCCTGGTTGACAAAGAGGCTTCCTGATCAGAGGCCTGGGCTGACAGGTGTTGGATTTTCGAGGAACCTTCCTACATACATTTATTCAGGTTGGTTTGCTCAGTTCCCTTGCAGGTAATATTTCTGCATTGTTTAATATGTCCTGTCAACATCTATATGATGTTTCAGTTTTGCTCCAGGTTTTCACTTGGTTGTAATTCCCACAGTCCTAATCCTATTCTGTAATCACTCCACTGGCTGGCCATTGGCTACAGGGTTCAGTTTAAAGAAGAGGTTATCACATACAACGTTCTCTGTGACTTTGGTCCCTCGTATCTATGGGACAAGCTCTCCCCCACCCCCTATATTCAACCATGACAGTTTTGTTCATTGGAGCAGGGCCTTCCACAGTTGCCACCCTAAATAGGGTTGCCAAGTCCAATTCAAGAAATATCTGGGGAATTTGGGGGTGGAGCCAGGAGACTTTGGGGGCGGAGCCAGGAGACATTAGGGGTGGAGTCAAGATCAAGGCTGTGACAAGCATAATTGAACTCCAAAGGGAGTTCTGGCCATCACATTTAAAGGGACAACACCCCTTTTCAATGCCTTCCTTCCATAGGAAATAATGAAGGATAGGGGCACCTTCTTTTGGGGCTCATAGAATTGGACCCCCCGGTCCAATCTTTTTGAAACTTGGGGGGTATTTTGGGGAGAGGTACTAGATGCTATACCAAAATTTGATGCCTCTACCCCAAAAAACAGCCCCCCCAGATACCCACAGATCAATTCTCCATGATTTTCTATAGGAATAAATCTCCATAGGGAATAATGAAGTGCTCAGCAGACATTTCCCTCCCCTTCCCCCCGCTTTCTGACGACCCTGAAGCGGGGGAAGGGTCTCCAAACCAGGGGATCCCCTGCCCCCACCTGGGGATTGGCAACCCTAACCCTAAAAGTGGGCAAAATCAACAACTGCTCCTACAGGTGCCTTCTCAGTGGTGGCCCCCACGTACTGAAACGGGCTGTCTGCTGAGGTCAGGAAGGTTCCCGTTCTCCTGGCTTTCCACAAACTATGAAAACTGAATTATTTAAGAGGGCTTGTTACGGAGGTAACCAGACTGAATTGTAAATAATGTTACAGAAAGGTGCTTGGCTACCGGGTTTAGGAACCGTGGACTGTACTGCTGAGCACTGTCTGTACTATCTGCTAATGTAAGTAGGCTCTTGCTACGTAAATCTTGGATCGTTGAATGCAGGGGTCATTTTGTAGAAAAATAGGTGGCAGAGCTCATTAGCATATGCTGCCACCACCACCCCCAGTCAAAAGCAAGCCTATACAAGAAAGGAGAGCCCCGGGCAAGCGAGGCCTGCTTGGGCTGGCTAGAGATCCAGCCAGCCCAAGCAGGCCTCACTCACTTGGGGCTCTCCTGGGCCACCCCCCCCAGTCAAAAGGCCAGTAATCCACCCACCAACCAAAAACACATAAGAAGTGGAGAAAGGGCGGTGCCAGCTTCTTCAGGGGTTAATGAGGGCTGCTGGGGGTGTGGCAAAGCCCCTGGGGGCTGGCTGGCTACCCACTCTCCAAATCCAGGGATTGTTAAGCAGCTGCACCTACTATTCAATGGACAAAGTAGGTGGGGAAGCAGAGGGGGAACCCCCCAGAAAGGTTCAGGAGCTGTGCTCCTGTGAGCTCCTGCTGATTCTGAGGCCTGACTGGATGTGCTGTGTTAATACTTGTGCTTTGTTTAGCTCCGCTTCAAATATCTGGCTGCCTCCAGATTCCTGCAAAGCAAATCCTATTGCATCGTTTCCTGGATATCCCATCCTGTGGATTGCATTGATTTACTTTGTGTAATCCACCTTGGGCCTGAGCGAGAAAGGCAGGCTATCAATAACACAAAGATATGAATGAAATAAAACATTATTGGATGTCTCATTCTATTGACTACATTAACTTAAACTGTAATTCACCTTGCATATCAGTGAGAAAGGTGAACCCTAAATAATGTAAATGAAATAAATACTGCCGCTGCTGCTGCTACTACTACTACCACCAGCACCACTGCCAGGGGACATTTTGTAGAAAAAGAGGTGCTGGAGCTCATTAGCACAACTCATTTGCATATGCCACACACACCCTGACACCACTGGAGGGTGTGCCAAATGACATCAGCTCAGCATTTACCTTAAAATGCTTCCTGAATTACAATTATCATAATAAACCTCACTCGCATCACACTTTTTAAATTACTTTCTCCTACGTGGCCACAGTGGCATGAGGAAGATTTCCATCTGTCTGCTTTATATGCTTTGGTTATTCCCCCCCCCTTTTTTTTTTTGAGGGGAAAGAAGATTAGAAAGTATGTCAAATCTTAGAGTTCAGCAAAATTCTCACAGAGGGTTTGAACAACGGAGCCCAGAAGCAAGTGTGTGTGTGTGTGTGTGTATATATATATATATATAGGCCACTATGTGATACAGAGTGTTGGACTGGATGGGCCATTGGCCTGATCCAACATGGCTTCTCTTATGTTCTTATGTGACACAGAGTGTTGGACTGGATGGGCCACTGGCCTGACCCAACATGGATTCTCTTATGTTCTGGAGAGCCAGTGGTTAAGTATGCAGACTCTTATCTGGGAGAACCGGGTTTGATTCCCCACTCCTCCACTTGCACCTGCTGGCATGGCCTTGGGTCAGCCATAGCCCTGGCAGAGGTTGTCCTTGAAAGGGCAGCTGCTGTGAGAGCCCTCTCCAGCCCCACCCACCTCACAGGGTGTCTGTTGTGGGGGAGGAAGGTAAAGGAGATTGTGAGCCGCTCTGAGACTCTTCGGAGTGGAGGGCGGGATATAAATCCAATACCTTCTTCTTCTTCTTCTTATGTGACACAGAGTGTTGGACTGGATGGGCCATTGGGCTGACCCAACATGGCTTCTCTTATGTTCTTATGTGACAAAGAGTGTTGGACTGGATGGGCCATTGGGCTGACCCAACATGGCTTCTCTTATGTTCTTATGTGACACAGAGGTCGTTTTCGCACTCACCTCCAGCCGGCGCGACCCCCCTCTTCACCGCGCAGGATCTGCGCGGATTTCGCATTAAATGCCGCGGAGCAGCCTTTTGCGCCGGAAACTCCCGTCGCAAAAGCCGCGCAAATGCCAAACTGCTTTTTGGCGATTTACGTTTGAGTGGCTTTTGCGCCGGGAGTTTCCGGCGCAAAAGGCTGCTCCGCGGCATTTAGTGCGAAATCCGCGCAGATCCTGCGCGGTGAAGAGGGGGTCGCGCCGGCTGGAGGTGAGTGCGAAAACGACCAGAGTGTTGGACTGGATGGGCCATTGGCCTGATCCAACATGGTTTCTCTTATATTCTTATGTGACACAGAATGTTGGACTGAATGGGCCACTGGCCTGATCCAACATGGCTTCTCTTATGTTCTTATGTGACAAAGAGTGTTGGACTGGATGGGCCATTGGCCTGATCCAACACAGCTTCTCTTATGTTCTTAAGTATTTGGGGGGTAAGAAGGAAAGAGCACAATGAATGTAAGAGGTCTGGAGCTCTACTCCACTCCTGACCTCATCAGACAGCCCTACTACTACTATTACTACTACTACTACTGCTACATCATTATCATCATCCTATTTACAGTCCACCCTGATTTAGAGGGCCCAGACTAGCCTGATCTCATTAGATCTTGGAAGCTAAGCAGAGTCAGGCTCAGTTAGTACTTCGATGGGAGAGCATCGAGGAAGTTCAGGGTTGCTATGCAAAGAAAGGCAACGACAAACTACCTCTGCTCTTCTTTTGCCTTGAAAGCCCTGCAGGGTTCAGTATAAGATGTCTGTGACTTGAAGGCACTTCCCACCACCACCATTTCCAATTCTCTTCACTAAATTAATCCCATCTCCATAAGAAATACTGATTACAAGTTCTCCAGTGAACCAGCACCCGAACCGCTTTATGGATGCTCGGAATGCCCTTGCACGAATGCTGAAAGGTACAGTTATAACAGCTTTTCCATATGCAAAGGGATACCCGGAATTTTTTGTAATCCATCAACAGTTGCCTATAAGGAATGCCTTGACAAAATCATTTGTTAAACGTGACAGGAGTGTGAGCATAAGGCGTTCTTCTAATAGCTTGAACGGCTGCTTGACAAGGGAATATTAATTGTCCCAGACAAGATATTCCAAGGTATTAGATCAGCAGAACTTGTCTGTTTTATCCAATTAGAGCCACTCATCAATGTAAATAACTGTTGCAAAGCTACTTTTACATGGTTCCTCCGCACGCATTATGCATGTATGCGTTGCAACGGAGTCTAGAAACAAACCAATAACTGACGTTTCTGGTTCTTTCAAGACACTAACAGTATTAGTCTTTGACAGGAATATGAAAACCAGTTAGTTCACTTAAGTAGTGGAGCTTTCATAGCCTATAGTCTGATCTGACATACATGGATCCATCACATACTGAACAATGTATAACCTCAGAAGACAGTTTCAGCGGGTAGCTATATTGCTCTGCAGTAGAAGAACAAAATTTGAGACTGGTAGAACTAGATACCAACAAGATTTGGGGGGCAGGGTATGAGCTTTCAAGAGTCTTCATCACACAGACATCTATCTTGGATCTAACCAAGGGTTAAATTCTAGCAGGAGCTCATTTGCATATTAAGCCACATGCCCCTGATGTAGCCAATCCTCCAAGAGCTTTTTTGTAAGCATTTGGAGGATTGGCTACATCAGGGGTGTGTGGCCTAATATGCAAAGGAGCTCCTGCTAGAATTCCACCCTCGGATCTAACAAAATGAGCTTTGGACCTGAGAAGTTCATACCCCTAAAATTTTGCTGGTCTCTGAAGGCGCAACTGGACTCAAATCTAGCTGTATAACTTCAGAAGTTTCTTCGCAAGGAACAATGGTTAAACCCCAATCTTTCCCCTCTCTGTCATCTTGTCCTTCTCCTCCCAGCTAAGGATACTCAAACTCCACTTGTCTGGTTCATATTCTGAAAGCCAGAAACAATTATGGAGTTGAGTTTTCGGTGCTGCTCACGCCAGTTCAGCACAAACTAGAGAATTCGGGCTATGCCTCAGCCTTGCAGTAAGAATGTTGCAGGGAGATTAAAAATCAACTTACAAGTTTTATCGTGGAGTGAGATGGACAAACTAACAAGAACTTTTAAGAGACTATGATTTGGAAGTGTTTAAAAGGGAGTGGAAGAAATTTAGAGGATATATAGAGAAAGAGTGCAATGTAAAAAGACATTGGACAATTTTTTATTAATGAGTATGAGAAAAGGGAGAAATTGCACTTTGATTGGTGAAGGGTACTTTTATAAGTGAACTCAAGTATATAACTTCGGCGGGAGTCTAGTAACGGAGGGAGGGGGGATTCGAAAATATCATATGGGTTAGGGATAGTAATGATATAAACAGACATTGTTACCATATGTTATTAATAAAAACAATTTTAAACCGAAAAACCAACTTACAAATTAACCAATTAATGACAAACTAGGAGTGCTCTAATTGGATTACTTATTAACCATTTTATGGCTCTAATTGGATTACTTATTAACCTATTAATGACAAACTAGGCAGGGTGTCCGGTGTCCTTGCCATTTTTATAAGGAAATTATGTATTAACAGGGATGGAATTCCAGCAGGAGCTCCTTTGCATATTAGGCCACACCTCCCTGATGTAGCCAATCCTCCAAGAGCTTACAAGGCTCTTTTTTGTAAGCTCTTGGAGGATTGGCTACATCAGGCATGTGTGGCCTAATATGCAAAGGAGCTCTTGCTAGAATTCCACCCCTGTGTATTAAGATATATGCTATGCTAGCTTGCTGTAACAGAAACAAGTATGCCTCACACCCCACAAGCGGAGGAGAGCGCAGCCTGGCTCTCAAGGCCATCTTTATCTGTTTGTGGAGACAGCCTTACTTCCTACTGTTTAACTAACAATCCTGTGAGAACTAATTTGTAACTGCTACCGTGGGTTTTTGCTACTGAATTCTGGCAGGCCAAACAACAGCCCAAGCTAAGGTATATAACCCTATGGTGCGTTAGTTCTGACACTTTTGTGTGAAGTGTCTGTTCTATCTATCAATAAAGTAAACTTTCCAGATATCCTGGAAAGGAAAGGACCCCTGTGCATGCACCAGTTGTTTTCGACTCTGGGGTGACGCTGCTTTCACGTTTTCACGGCAGACCTTTTTACGGGGTGGTTTGCCATCGCCTTCCCCGGTCATTACACTTTCCCCCCAGCAAGCTGGGTACTAATTTGACCGACCTCAGAAGCATGGAAGGCTGAGTCAACCTGGAGCCGGCTACCTGAACCAGCTTCCGCTGGGATTGAACTCAGGTCGTGAGCAGAGGGCTCCGACGGCAGCACTGCAGCTTTACCACTCTGCGTCACGGGCTCCTGGAGGTCAACTTTAATTGAGGATTAGCTCAGAGCTGACACAGGGTTGGGGTTGCCAGCCTCCAGGTGGGGCCTGGAGGTCTCCATTTTTCACAGCTGATCTCCAGCTGGCAGAGATCAGCTCCCCTGGAGAAAACGGCTGCTTTGAAGGGCGGGCTCCATCACATTGTATCATGCGGAGGCCCCTCCCCTCCCCAAATCCCATCCACTCCTAGATCGACCCCCAAAGTCTCCTGGTATTTTCCAACACAGACCTGGCAACCCTAGGCAGGGTAGGTGCAGGGCATAAACCCCTGCCCTTCAGCCCAATCCACAGTCTGCAAGAAACTAAGCAAATGGAAGGGGAGGGAGAATGGATGGAAAATAGTCTCCACATCAATAGCAGTAGAAGAAGAAGAAGAAGAATTACTTATACCCCACACTATACTCTGAATCTCAGAGCAGCTCACAATCTCCTTTACCTCCCCCCTGCCCCCCAACAGACACCCTATGAGGTAGGTGGGGCTGAGAGGGCTCTCACAGCAGCTGCCCTTTCAAGGACAACTCCTGCGAGAGCTATGGCTGACCCAAGGCCATGCTAGCAGGTGCAAGTGGACGAGTGTGGAATCAAACCCGGTTCTCCCTGTGAAGAATTCACACACGTAACCACTACACCAAACTAGGAATTTCCCCATTTCTCACGGACATTAGGGGAAATTAATACAGCATCACTCAGCATCCTCCCCAAACTCCACCCTTCCTAGGCACTGCCCTCCAAATTTCCAAACATTTGCAGAGGCAGTGCTGGTAGCCACGAGGTAGGGTCCTATGTAGCTGTAATATTTGGAGAGGGAGAGAGAGAGAGAAAGGCTCTCTGGGCACTGGTGTTCCCAGCTACTGTTATAGTGTTATTTTACTGTTCAGCCCTAGCTCCAATTGCATTCACAGGGGGGGATTAAACTGTCCTCCAGAATAAGACTTTCCACTGCGTATTTTTTCCCCTCCATCCCACGTGCATCCCTTAGTGCTTATGGCCATGGATGGAATTAAAATGACTTAACATGTAAATGAGAAGGTAATACCCCAGCAGGAAACTGATGACTCTCGCTGATTATTCAAGTTTTATCCACTGCCTCTCAATCACCGGCAAGAAAAGTTTATGGAACCTTTGTTCGCAAATAACATTTGCTTCCAGCGATTCCTTATTTGGCGCGCGAGATCTCAAGGACCCGCTGACAACCTTATTACTTGTTGCTAACGAACGGCTGCAATTGTATATTGATTGGTGTGAATAGGAGCTGGCGTTTTCCACCAAAAGGTAATCACACCTGAAGCCAGAAGCTGTGCTTTCCCATCAACTGTGGGGTGGAGAAAGGTGGCAATGCCAAACCGGGAATTGGAATCGAAAATAAAGCCAGTATCTTCTGTTCAAAAGAAGTAGCAAACCACACATGTGCAAATCTCTCTCTCTGTCTATCCACCCACCCACCCACCCATCTATCCACCCATCCATCATCTATCTATCTATCTATCTATCTATCTATCTATCTATCTATCTATCTATCTATCTATCTATCTATCTATCTATCTGTCTGTCTGTCTGTCTGTCTGTCTGTCTGTCTGTCTGTCTGTCTGTCTGTCTGTCTGTCTGTCTGTCTGTCTGTCTGCCTGCCTGCCTGCCTGCCTAAACTATCATCTATCTATCTATCTATCTATCTATCTATCTATCTATCTATCTATCTATCTATCTATCTATCTATCTATCTGTCTGTCTGTCTGTCTGTCTGTCTGTCTGTCTGTCTGTCTGTCTGTCTGTCTGTCTGTCTGTCTGTCTGTCTGTCTGTCTGTCTGCCTGCCTGCCTGCCTGCCTGCCTGCCTGCCTGCCTGCCTGCCTAAACTATCATCTATCTATCTATCTATCTATCTATCTATCTATCTATCTATCTATCTATCTATCTATCTGTCTGTCTGTCTGTCTGTCTGTCTGTCTGTCTGTCTGTCTGTCTGTCTGTCTGTCTGTCTGTCTGTCTGTCTGTCTGTCTGTCTGTCTGTCTGTCTGCCTGCCTGCCTGCCTGCCTGCCTGCCTGTTTAAACTATCATCTATCTATCTATCTATCTATCTATCTATCTATCTATCTATCTATCTATCTATCTATCTATCTATCTATCTATCTATCTATCTATCTATCCATCCACACACCCACCCATCTGGAATGTATGTGGGTGCATAATTTGTGTAGTTCAGTTACCTTTATTGGCATTAAAGGAGAGATAAAAGAGAGGGAAGAAAAACAGATGTACACGCATATGCATACAAACAGATAAAACATGCCAACGAGTCAAGACAAAAGAACATTCTAAAAGGGTCTAAAATCTTTTTGGCTTAAAAATAAGCCAAAAGTCAAACTACTACAAATTTGAATAAGAATATATTACTGCATATAAGGAGAGCAGGCTGCGAAAACTTTGTGTTCCCATCTTTGTTGTTTAATAGATACAGCAGTTTATATGAATCCAGACGCTCTAAGATGCTATCAAGAATGAACGATAAACTGCTGCGCCGAATATTAACATAATAACCGCATTCTAATTCTGTTCAGTTCCGCAGGGCCTGTAAGACGACCCTCTTCCGGCTAGCTTACACCTAGCTGAGACGAGAAACTCCGTGTAGCTTTGCCAGACTCCTGTTCACATAGTTTTGGAATGTGTAATGGTTTTAACTGTTCTAAATGTTTTAATTGTTTATATATTCAAATATTTGTTTAATTTTATGTCTGACTAATTGTTGGGAGCCGCCCTGAGCCACTTGTGGGAAGGGCGGGATACAAATCATAAATAAATAAATAAATAAAAATAAAAATACTAATGCACGAGGCACAGTTTCCACGGACCCACTTGCAGAAGGGCATAGTCTGTTAGCGAAAGGCGTCCTGTTACATCTCCCAGTTAAGATCGCTGAAGGGAGGGCATTGAGCCTAGCAAGAGAAAAGATTCTGCGTAATGCTGAAGTCTGGAGGTGGTAAAAGTGGCTAGGCAGGAAGGCCCACAGTGGGCAAGATCCCCTAAGAGTGGAGCGTGTCTTATGAGCTGCATTGTACAGATAGCTCAAATAACTTGCCCCTTAATGTTTGCATTGTCTCCAGTTCTGAAAGGGAGAGATAATATGTATAGTACATCTTGAGCGGTGTGTGTGTGTGTGAAACATTTGTGGGCATTTTGAGGGAAACAAACAGATCAACAAATATTTCAGGATATTTCAGGCATCGCAGCTAAAATGAAATTCTAGTTACGATTGGGTGTCCTGCTTAGGGGTGCACTTGGGGATTAGCTGATGATCCTCCATCCTGGTCCACATAGGGTTGCCAGCTCCGGGTTGGGAAATACCTAGAGATTTTGGGGGTGGAGCCTGAGGAAGGTGGGGTTTGGGGAGGGGCTTCAGTGAGATATGACACCATAAGAGTTTGCCATCCAAAGTGGCCATTTTCTCCAGGTGAACAGATCTGTATCACCAGGACATCAGTTGTGCTCACTGGAGATATCCAGTCACCACCTGGAGGCTAGGCAACCCTAACAATCATTAAGAACATAAGAGAAGCCATGTTGGATCAGGCCAGTGGCCCATCCAGTCCAACACTCTGTGTCACATGAGAACATGAGAAGCCATGTTGGATCAGGCCAACGGCCCATCCAGTCCAACACTCTGTGTCACATGAGAACATGAGAAACCATGTTGGATCAGGCCAGTGGCCCATCCAGTCCAACACTCTGTGTCACATAAAAACATGAGAAGCCATGTTGGATCAGGCCAACGGCCCATCCAGTCCAACACTCTGTGTCACATAAGAACATAAGAGAAGCCCTGTTGGATCAGGCCGGTGGCCCATCCAGTCCAACCCTCTGTGTCACATAAGAACATAAGAGAAGCCATGTTGGATCAGGCCAATGGCCCATCCAGTCCAACACTCTGTGTTACATAAGAACATAAGAGAAGCCATGTTGGATCAGGCCAATGGCCCATCCAGTCCAACACTCTGTGTCACATAAGAACATGAGAAGCCATGTTGGATCAGGCCAATGGCCCATCCAGTCCAACACTCTGTGTCACATAAGAACATAAGAGAAGCCATGTTGGATCAGGCCAATGGTCCATCCAGTCCAACACTCTGTGTCACATAAGAGAAGCCCTGTTGGATCAGGCCAATGGCCCATCCAGTCCAACACTCTGTGTCACATAAGAACATAAGAGAAGCCCTGTTGGATCAGGCCAGTGGCCCATCCAGTCCAACCCTCTGTGTCACATAAGAACATAAGAGAAGCCATGTTGGATCAGGCCAATGGCCCATCCAGTCCAACACTCTGTGTCACATAAGAGAAGCCATGTTGGATCAGGCCAATGACCCATCCATTCCAACACTCTGTGTCACACTTTGGCCAAAATCCCAGGCGCCATCAGGAGGTCCATCAGTGGGGCCAGGACACTAGAAGCCCTCCCATTGTTGCCCCCTTCCCAAGCACCAAGAATACAGAACATCACTACCCCAAACAGAGTTCCATCAATACCCTGTGGCTAATAGCCCCTGTTGGACCTCTGCTGCATTCTGGAAGTCCACTCCTTGGCTTATGATTTAGTTTGGAGAATTACTGATATTTAGCGCCGAACCAGCATGCACACATGATTGGTCACAGTTTTCATGTCAAAACACACACACACAATCCTTTTTAACGGTGACCAAGCTGCCTGAGCTAGATTTCAGGCCGACATCAGCTTAGAGACCAAGAAGATCTGAGGAGCGTAGGCTTTCAAGAGACAAAGTTCCCTTTGTCAGGAGAAAAAAAAAAGTATTGCTACAGAGCAGGTGTGGCCAGACTTGCTTAATGTAAGAGCCACATAGAATAAACATCAGATGTTTGAGAGCCGCAAGATATGAACATCAGATAGTTGAGAGCCACAGGAAGGAAGGAAGGAAGGAAGGAAGGAAGGAAGGAAGGAAGGAAGGAAGGAAGGAAGGAAGGAAGGAAGGAAGGAAGGAAGGAAGGAAGGAAGGAAGGAAGGAACCTTTCAACCTTTTCAACCTTTCGTTTCAACCTTTCTTCATAGGGAAAGTGTTCCGGCCCTTTAATCATTCTAGTTGCCCTTTTCTGGACTTTCTCCAATGCTATAATATCCTTTTTGAGGTGCGGCGACCAGAACTGCACACAGTACTCCAAATGAGACCGCACCATCGATTTATACAGGGGCATTATGATACTGGCTGATTTGTTTTCAATTCCCTTCCTAATAATTCCCAGCATGGTGTTGGGGAGGGAGGGAGGGAGGGAGGGAGGGAGGGAGGGAGGGAGGGAGGGAGGGAGGGAAGGAAGGAAGGAAGGAAGGAAGGAAGGAAGGAAGGAAGGAAGGAAGGAAGGAAGGAAGGAAGGAAGGAAGGAAGGAAGGAAGGAAGGAAGGAAGGAAGGAAGGAAGGAAGGAAGGAAGGAAGGAAGGAAGGAAGGAAGGAAGGGAGGGAGATTAATAGAGTGGGGGAATAATAATAATAATAATAATAATAATAATAATAATAATAATAATAATAATAATAATAATAATAATAATAATAATAATAACATATATTTTATTTATATCCCGCCCTCCCCGCCAAAGCAGGCTCAGGAAGGCTCACAACATATAAAATTTACAATATAAAAACATTACTTCAATGCAATATATATATAATTTACTAATTAAAAGCATCAAAATTACAATTAAAACTAACATTTACAGTGCAATGTTCTAGATGTTCTCCTCAGTAGTTTACGATGGCTGGATATAGTAGACTAAATCCACATTTAAGCGAAGGCCATTTGAAAAAGGGCTTATGCAGGCCCTACGGAATTGATCAAAACTTCGCAGGGCCCGTACTTCATCCGGTAGTTGGTTCCACCAGTGTGGAGCTGCGATCGAAAAGGCTCTTTTCGAAAAGGGAAGGGAGAGAGAGGTGGAAAGAAAGCAACTATAACTTTAAATGCATTCTCCAAGCCACCAGCTGCCTTGGCTTGGAGAAGTGATTTAAAGAGACAAGTGCCTTCTCCAAGCTGGCCTACAGGGCAGGGGGGCTTCAAGAGCCACACAGTATCTGTGAAAGAGCCACACGTGGCTCCCTAGCAGTAGTTTAGCCACCTCTGCTACAGAACAAGACCACTACCCCATGAAACTGTAACCGTACAGTCACCGATCTAAAACAAACACAAAAAAACGGTGTACAATGGTAATAATGAACTGTACAGTCCATAGAGGAAAGTTTGTGTCCAGTGGCACCTTTAAAACTGATTCAGAACAACGCAGCTGCCCACCTGGATCTATGAACGGTCAATGTGAGATCTGCTTTGACATTTTAAACAACAGGCACAATGCTGATCTGATAGCACTGAGATCCAGTCAACTGACCACATGGATATCAGGAATGGGGACAGCATGAGGTAGGGTTGGCAAGTCCAATTCAAGAAATATCTGGGGACTTTGGGGGTGGAGCCAGGAGACATTAGGGGTGGAGCCAAGAGCAAGGCTGTGACAAGCATAATTGAACTCCAAAGGGAGTTCTGGCCATCACATTTAAAGGGACGGCACCCCTTTTCAGTGCCTTCCTTCCATAGGAAATCATGAAGGATAGGGGCACCTTCTTTTGGGGCTCATAGAATTGGACCCCCTGGTCCAATCTTTTTGAAACGTGGGGGGTATTTTGGGGAGAGGCACTAGATGCTATACTGAAAAGTTGGTGCCTCTACCCCCAAAAATAGCCCCCCAGAGCCCCAGATACCCGCGGATCAATTCTCCATGATTTTCTATGGGAATAAATCTCCATAGAGAATAATAGAGTTCCCAGCAGACATTTCCCTCCCCTCCCCCCACTTTCTGACGACCCTGAAGCGGGGGAGGGCCTCCAAACTGGGGGATCCCCTGCCCCCACCTGGGGATTGGCAACCCTAGCATGAGGGGATACCATAGGAGCCCCCCCCCCCACAATATCACATCTGAATGGAACCAGTAGAGTCTTAAATTTATTATGAACTGGGACCAAATTCAATGGTGCAACGGTCCACAAGGGACCTTAGGGTGATTTCATAGATCTTTAATGCATCTCCTTCCTTCACAAACTGAGTGAAACTTGTAGAACAAAGCAAGAGTCAAGTATCACCTTTAAGACCAACAAACTTTTATTCAGAACGTAAGCTTTCATGTGCATGCACTCTTCTTCAGATGAGGAATGAGGTACAGTAAGCAGAGCTACATAGAGCTGGTGGGGTTTAGAATGCAAAGTGGTGCAAAGTTAAAATCCAATAGCAGAATTGTAAAATTAACAAATCCAGAAAACCTTTGATCTGGGTTGCATTAGTGTAGGAAACCAATACAACAGGAACGTGTCAGAATGTGAGAATGTCTGTTAATTATTCTATTGCTAATGAGCCTGGGTCAAAACGAGTTCTTCACATCCCAGCCTCTCCTCTTTATACGGTAGCTGATGCCATTGAACTCCACCAATGACACATTCTCTTTCTTCATCCTTTGAGCTGCTCAGCTGAGGCTGAATGTTTCCCATCCTGTGATGCAAACTGAATGCAATTAATTACAGAAAAAAAATAAATTGAATTAAATGCAATAAGGCTGTCATCAGCAAAGCGGCGGACTCCCAGAGCCATCAGTTGGATTAGCTCAATGTTTGCAGCTTGCATTGTGGGACGTTGGCTGTGAAATGCAAGACCATTGGACTCCTTCAAACAATCGAAGAACATAAGAGACACTATGTCGGATCAGGCCAATGGCACATCCAGTCCAGCACTCTGTGTCACACAGTGGCCAAAAAACCCAGGTGCCATCAGGAGGTTCCCCGGTGGGGCCAGGACACTAGAAGCCCTCTCACTGTTGTCCCCACAAGCACCAAGAAGACAGAGCATTACTCCCCCAGACATAAGAACATAAGAGAAGCCATGTTGGATCAGGCCAATGGCACATTCAGTCCAGCACTCTGTGTCACACAGTGGCCAAAACCCAGGTGCCATCAGAAGGTCCACCAGTGGGGCCAGAACTCCAGAAGCCTTCCCACTGTTGCTCCCCCAAGCATAATGAATAAAGAGCATCACTGCCTCAGACAGTGTTCCATCTATACCTTCTGTCTAAGAGCTACTAATGGAACTCTGCTCCATAAGAGACACCATATTGGATCAAGCCAATGGCCCATCCAGTCCAGCACTCTGTGTCACGGTGGCCAAAACCTAATTCCATATGTGATCTGCTACTTCTTGCCGTTTTCTGACATATGAAAGGGATAGAATGCATGCATCCAGGGGACAGAAAGATCAGAGCAGCAAGCTTCAATGAACTGAATAGAGAGAACTGACACACAGGGAAGTGTAAAAGCACAATGCAGTTTGCAGACAAGGAATTCTGAAAAAAAAAAGAGCGGAGACAACCATGCATACTTGGGTGTATATGCACACATTTCAGTTGTGTACTGGCTGGGGTAGAGCTTGTGGCCACAATACCACCTTGCATCCAATATATCTGCTAAGTTATATTTACCAGGAGAAAAGAAAGCCTAGCTACCTACAGGCCAAACTACGTGTTACTGCAGAGGTCCCCAAACTTTTTGAGCCCACAAGTACCTTTGGGATTCTGACACAGTGGGGTGAGAGCAGCTGCAAAATGGCTGCCATCGAAGGTGGAGCCAGCCACAAAATGGCTGCCACAGCTTATGTTCAGTCACACAGTGAAGATCTGTGTCCTGTGTTTGTAGCTGCTGCCAAAAAAAACAAATAAACGGCACAATCAATCAAATCTCCAATGGCCAATCAGAAGCTTTGCTGGGCAAAAGCCCCACCTGGATCCACCCACTTTCTTAAAAAAAAAAAAAACCACAATTGGTGGGCACCAGAAAAGGTGTCAGAAGGCAACACAGTGTTTATGGGCATGACGCTGGGAACCCCTGCATTACTGTTTTTTAAAGAAATGAATGCAGTATCTATACGTAATGGAGAGATGACACCCCACTGTTGGTTTCACAAGGAGCAATGCCTGGGGGAGGGGTGGGGGTGGAGAGCGTGATGATATTATAAATTGTGGGGTCTCCCCCCCAGCTCTTAAACCTGTTCCTTGGTGCTGTAGGAAACCCAAGTTGGGTTCTCTGGGGTCAAAACAAACGAACAAACAAAAACAAACCCACTAATGAGAACCAGTCTGGTGTAGTGGTTAAGCCCACGGACTCTTATCCGGGAGAACCTGGTTCGATTCCCCACTCCTCTTCCACTTGCTGCTGCTGGAATGGGCTCGGGTCAGCCATAGCTCTGGCAGAGATGTCCTTGAAAGGGCAGCTTCTGGGAGAGCTCTCTCAGCCTCACCTACCTCACAGGGTGTCTGTTATGGGGGTGGGGAGGTAAAGGAAACTGTAAGCCGTTCTGAGACTCTGAGATTCAGAGTGTAGGGCAGGGTATAAACCCAATATCTTCTTTCTAATGTGTAGTTTAGCTCCCAAATCCTTCAACATTTAAAATGTGTTCGGATTTTACTGGTATGTGGACATGGGAGAGAAAGATGCATGGGCCCCTGTTTCATCAGAAGCCGATTTCTTTCCACTCCTGAGCTTCCAAAGCAAAAAATAAATTAAGGCAAACGGGGGAGGGGATGTTTCTGCAGAAGTGTGTAATACGCATTTTTAAATAAGCATGCTGGCGTGTATCTGCACAGAACGTAGACTCTCTTAAAAAGCACTGTTCTTTCTTGAGTACACGATCTCCTTGGTGAAGAGCCAATGGTTTGGGGGGGGGGGCGGGGTGTGCTTGCTTGCACTCTAATTGTCTTTGCAAAAAATGATGCAATGTGACCAGGTGTTTGGTACGGAGCGGCTCGCCTTGTGCTTTACGGCTCCAACCTCCACATAAAAAGGAAGCCACTGAAACAAAAGGAATGTATTAAATATTTACTAATTGCTCTAAATGGCGCTAGGCGCCTGCAGTTAGCCAACCTAAGCATTAGCGTTAATCAAGGTATTGACTGCAGTGAGCATTGGGAAGGTTAAGAGAGCACCGTAGATCACTAGGTTCCACTTGCCAGAGGAAAAAAGGAGGCATCGATGGACCATTTCAGCTTTCCTACTATCACTTGTTCATGGGGAGCTTCAGGCAGGCGGTCGGCCATGTTGGTCTGCGGCAGGAGAGCTAGATTCGAATCCAGTCGCACCTTAGCGACTGACAAAATTCCCCGGATTTGCACTTTTGAGCATCAAAGGGGATTTCCGAAGGGAGTTCTGACTCTCAAAAGCTTCTGCCCTGGAAAGCTGTTGGTCTCCAAGGTGCAATCGGACTCAAATCCATCTCTTGTTCATGGGGAGAAACAGCTCTTGTTGCACGAATGGGTCAATATATTTATGGGGAGATAACTCTTGAACCCTGTGCAGGTCAGGGTTGTTGAGCTCATTCGCTATGAGGGTTGGATCGGAGATAGATTAGACCTTGTCAGGCCGGGCCATGACGTGTTGGGCCGGGCCATGTGTGTACCTACTTATGACTAGGTAGCAGAGATCTCGGCTTGACTTCGCGAACGAAGATTTAAGAAGGGTGCAGTAGTCCACGTCTGCTGCAGGCTCGCTGGTGGCTGACAAGACCAAATCCAGCCACAGTGGCTGCAGGGAAAAGTCTGATTTGGGGTTGGTGCTGCAGCAGTGCGATTCTTCCTCAATCTCCTTTTGTCCTCAAGACCAGCTATGCGTGCGTTCTCAAAGGAAGAGACAGCCTGGTGGATGGTGTGCCTCCGTGCTTTGCGATCTGAGGCTAGGTCAGACCACTGGTGATGGTTGACGCGACAGGTGCCAAGGGATTTCTTCAAGGAGTCCTTGTAACTCTTCTTTGCTGCCCCTCTATTTCGATGGCTGGTGGAAAGTTCGCCATACAGGGCAATCTTGGGAAGGCGGTGGTTTTCCATCCTGGAAATATGCCCTGCCCAGCGCAGCTGCGTCTTCAACAGCAGTGCCTCGATGCTTGTAACCTCCGCCCTCTTGAGGACTTCAGTGTTGGTCACAAAGTCGCTCCAGTGGATGTTGAGGATGGTGCGAAGGCAGCGCTGATGAAAGCGCTCAAGGAGTCGCAGGTGATGATGGTATAAAACCCAGACATATAAACTTTTTAAAGGACACAAACACGACAAAATATTTTTTTTTAACTCAAAATAAAACATGTTTAAACATTAGCACTTCTTGGTCTTAAAGGTGCTTTCTTTGTATCCCTCCCATGGGATCCAGGGAACTGGGCAAAGGAAGCTCTGGCTCTTTCCCTCCATCCCCAGGGACCAGGAGGGGGAGGAGCCTCGACCAATAGAGAAAATTGAGATTTTGTGCTGCAGCTCCTGTGCGATTGAGTCAGCCTTGCAAAGCAAGCTGAGATGCGGAAGGAAGCAAGAAAGAGGGAGAGGGAATCAGACAAGAGCCAGTTGCTCAGGGGGCTGATAGGAGCCCTCTGGGATCAGGATCTGGCCCTCCTGAGGGACCTTCTGATAGTGCCTGGTTTTTTTGGCCACTGTGTGAGAGCATTGTCTCTACAGGAGTGAGCTGCAGATACATGTGTTTCCATGGAAGGCCATGTGAACTGAAGGAAGGGACAAAGTGAGGGGAAGAATCAGAGGGCAGCTCCCAGGTTAAGAGAAAGAGTGACATCCTATTCAATGAGACAGCACCTATGCACAGGTAGAGTGATTTAGCGCCCCCCACCCCAAAGTCTAGGTATGCTGAGTCACTCACTCCAACAGAAACGTGTCTGCGTGTTTGATCCAGTGGTTCCTTGTTGTCTTTTGCACCTTTTTTGTTGTTGTTTGTTTGTTTTGCCACTGCGTGACACAGAGTGTTGGACTGGATGGACCATTGGCCTGATCCAACATGGCTTCTCTTATGTGACACAGAGTGTTGGACTGGATGGACCATTGGCCTGATCCAACATGGCTTCTCTTATGTGACACAGAGTGTTGGACTGGATGGACCATTGGCCTGATCCAACACGGCTTATCTTATGTTCTTATGCCTGGGGCAGGGATGCTCTGTACTCTTAGTGCTTGGTGAGGGGGAAACAGTGGGAGGGCTTCTAGTGTCCTGGCCCCACTGATGGACCTCCTGATGGCACCTGGGTTGTTTGACAACTGTGTGACACAGAGTGTTGGACTGGATGGGCCATTTGGCCTGATCCAACAGGGCTTCTCATATGTTCTTATGTGACACAGAGTGTTGGACTGGATGGGCCATTGCCCTGATCCAACATGGCTTCTCTTATGTGACACAGAGTGTTGGACTGGATGGGCCACTGGCCTGATCCAACATGGCTTCTCTTATGTTCTTATGTGACACAGAGTGTTGGACTGGATGGGCCACTGGCCTGATCCAACAGGGCTTCTCTTATGTTCTTATGTGACACAGAGTGTTGGACTGGATGGGCCACTGGCCTGATCCAACATGGCTTCTCTTATGTTCTTATGTGACACAGAGTGTTGGACCGGATGGGCCACTGGCCTGATCCAACAGGGCTTCTCTTATGTTCTTATGTGGCACAGAGTGTTGGACTGGGTGGGCCACTGGCCTGATCCAACATGGCTTCTCTTATGTTCTTACAGCAATTTTTAAACTGCTAAACTCTTGTCTAAAATGGCATTAGTGGTCAAAGATTATCCCATGCCTGCACATAATGTGTAGTTTGGCTCTGAGTACCTCTGCCCCCAGGTAAAACAGGTGCCGCTATATATTTTATATGCTGTGGATCAAAATATGGTTGCCGCACCTTTGATAACCCGTGAAGGAAGTCAATGCGCTACCCGTAACACGGCGGCAATGCAATACACAGGTCTGCTAGGCAAGGCGGCTCCTTGCTCGTTCCTTTGAATGAAGTTGACAGAGGTTTCTTTTCGTATCCGGAGCTTCCGTCCTGACGTCTGTCTGCGTGTTTGATCTTCTTGCAAGGAGCGAAGCTGCTGCGGTGGCGGAACGGCTGCAGACTGCAGGCAGCAAACAACCTAGTCGCTCCCCCTTCCTGACGCTCCTCTGAGCAGAGAGCTTGCAGGGCCTGAATCGATCAATAAACACCTCTGTCGAATTAGAGTTCTAAATAGAAACCAAAAATATAGCACCGAGCCACATGCGCCGGCGGTGGGCAAGAAAGGCCCACAAAACCCTGTGTGTGTGTGTTTGTGTGTCTGTGAGTGTGTGTTTAAAAATGTCCATACGGTAGTTTGATTCCCTCGGCGGAACCAGCAAGCCTTTGGCGATCGGCTTGCCCGGGCAAGCGGGTGGCTTCTAGTCCACCTCTGGCTGTGTCCTTCCTTCCCCATGTGTCTGGTATTTCAGCGGTGACCCACCACAAGCTCGGACAACAGATGAAGCAGCTGTCGCCTGCGGCCAGAAAGGCAATTTGCAATCAGAGCCACAGCAAGGCTTCCTGTGGATCCTCCCTAGCTGTGTTTTTGCATCATTTGGAAGAGGCAGGGCTTGGAAGCAATTCGGGAACTAGTCCGGGCCCTGTGGAGACACTTCAAAAGCACAGCCTTGTAACCCAGCATGGTGAGAATGCCGGGTTCTCAAGAATGCCGCCCATCGTTAAAGAGTCCTCGCCTCAGCTCAAAGGTCAAGCAAGGGTAGTTTCATTCATTAAAGTATTTCTATCCCACCTTTCCTTGTGGTTCGAGGTAGCTTACTACAACGATTGAAATAATTTTTGGTTTTAAACCAAACGATTATTTTATTTTTATTTATTTTATTTAGTAGGCTCGTATTCCGCCTTTTCCCGTAAACGGGCTCAAGGCGGATCACAGCATATAAGATGAAGATATTGGATTTCTATCCTGCCCTCCACTCCGAAGAGTCTCAGAGCGGCTCACGATCTCCTTTACCTTCCTCCCCCACAACAGACACCCTGTGAGGTAGATGATGATACTGGATTTATATCCCGCCCTCCACTCCGAAGAGTCTCAGAGAGGCTCACAATCTCCTTTACCTTCCTCCCCCACAACAGACATCCTGTGAGGTGGGTGGGGCTGAGAGGGCTCTCCCAGCAGCTGCCCTTTCAAGGACAACCTCTGCTAGAGCTATGGCGGACCCAAGGCCATGCTAGCAGGTGCAAGTGGAGGAGTGGGGAATCAAACCCGGTTCTCCCAGATAAGAGTCCGCACACTTAACCATTACACCAAACTGGTTA
The DNA here is from genome assembly GCF_032191835.1 of Heteronotia binoei. Lineage (NCBI taxonomy): Eukaryota > Metazoa > Chordata > Lepidosauria > Squamata > Gekkonidae > Heteronotia > Heteronotia binoei. The sequence continues at coordinate 114,915,083 of NC_083231.1, forward strand.
TAAAAATAACAATAAGAAAACTTACATATCAAAGTTAAAACACCGCATTAAAATTAACAGTAAAAAGAATAAATAAAACACACCACCGGCGGACAGGGCACAGCATATCGATAACCAGTTGTAGGCCCAACTTAAACGATGGCAATAAGAATAGGATATCACTGCAAAAAGGCATGATGTCACCACAAGGGAGGCCAAATGATGGAATAATAGGACGCCCGCTGCCTCAACCATAGGCCTGGCGGAACAGCTCCGTCTTGCAGGCCCTACGAAATGACAGTAATTTAGGTAGGGCCCGGATCTCCACAGGGAGCTGATTCCACCAGGCAGGGGCCAGGGCTGAAAAGGCCCTGGCCGTGGTTGAGGCAAGTCGGACATCCTTAGGGCCAGGGGTGGTCAGGAGGTGTTGGTAGCTGATCGCAACGACCTGTGGGGCGTATATGGGGAAAGGTGGTCCCTCAGGTCTGTTGGTCCCAGACTGCGTAAGGCTTTAATTGCCAGTACCAAAACCTTGAAGCGGATCTGGTACTCAACAGGTACATAAAATAACAAACCCCAAATTTTTCCTTCCTCCCCCCCCCCCAAAAAAAAGATGTCTGTCAATTTGGACTCCCTCAAAAGCTCCGGCAAACAGGAGGACATTGCAGAAGCTCCTGAAGATCTCCAAGGAGGTGGTCCCTCTCACCTCTCCAGGGACCCCATTCTGCAGTACTGGAGCCAAGATGGAAAAGGTCCGGGCTCTGATTGACGGCTAGGGTTGTCAATCCCCAACTGGGGGCAGAGGACCCCATGGTTTAGAGGCCCTCCCCCCATACTTCAGGGTTATCAGAAAGTGGGAGGTGGAAGTTGAATGTCCACGGAGCACTCCATTACTCCCTATGGAGACTGGTCCCCATATAGTATAATGGAGAATCAATCCCTGGGTATTTGGGGCTCTGGGAGGGCTGTTTGTTGTGGTAGAGGCACCAAATTTTCAGCAAAGCATCCGGTGCCTTTCCTTAAAAACAAAACAAACCTCCCAAGTTTAAAAGAGATAGGACCAAAGGCGTCCAATTCTAAGAGTCTCCAAAGAAGGTGCCCGCATCCCCCATCATTTCCAATGAAGGGGAGACATTTTAAAAGGAGTGTAGTCCCTTTAAACGTGATGGTCAGGACTCCCTTTGAATTCAGTCGTGCTTGTCACAACTTTGCTCCTGGCTCCGCCCCGAAAGTCACCAGGTATTTCCAGAGTCGGACCTGGTAATCCTATAGACGGCAGACGGACCACCCAGAGCGGAGAGGCCTGGTTGATTTATTATTGATCTCATTCATTTACACCTCACCTTTCTCCCCAGTGGGGAACTAAAGCAGCTTACATCATTCTCCAGTCCTTCCATTTTAATCTTGCAACAACCCTGTGAGGTAGCTTAGGCTGAGGGAATGTGACGGGCGCAAGGTCACCCAGCGAGAGTGGGCATTTGAATGTGCGTCACCCAGACACTAGTCTGACACTTTTGACCGTTACACCACACTGGTTCCACAGGGACAACCATCGCTGGCACACAGGAACAAGACCTCAGATACCAAGTATTGGAACAGGCACTTTTCTTCCTAAGAAAACCCAGTTTGGTGTAGTGGTTAAGTGTGCGGACTCTCATCTGGGAGAACCGGGTTTGATTCCCCACTCCTCCACTTGCACCTGCTGGAATGGCCTTGGGTCAGCCATAGCCCTCGCAGAGATTGTCCTTGAAAAGGCAGCTGCTGTGAGAGTTCTCTCAGCCCCACCCACCTCACAGGGTGTCTGTTGTGGGGAATATAATAATAATAATAATTTTTTATTTCTATCCCGCCCTCCCCGCCGGAGCAGGCTCAGGGCGGCTCACAACATAAAACATACATTACATCAATTATACTTATAAAACATGGTTAAAAGAATTACAGAGTATTAAAATTAACATAACAGTATGGCGTTATAAACCGGTTTCAATAAATTTCAGAAGTAAAAACATTTCAAGAATAAAAGCATTTCTAGCAGCATATCTAGATTTGTCACAGTTTTCCGCTAGTTGAAGGCCATCTTGAAAAGGTGGGTCTTACAGGCCCTACGGAATCCCTCTAAACATCGTAGGGCCCTCACCTCCTCAGGGAGTTGGTTCCACAGTAATGGAGCAGTAATAGAGAAGGCCCGGTCCCGGGTGGCTTTCAGTCTGGCCTCCCTTGGCCCAGGGATATTCAGCTGGTTTTTCCCAGATGACCTCAGTGCCCTCTGAGGCTCATATGGGGAGAGACGGTCCCTTAGGTAGGTAGGTCCTCAGCCATATAGGGCTTTAAAGGTAATAACCAGCACCTTGTAGCGAACTCGGTATGCCACTGGCAACCAGTGCAGTCCGCGCAGCCCCGGCTGTATGTAAAGGAGTAGGGTTGCCAAGTCCAATTCAAGAAATATCTGGGGACTTTGGGGGTGGAGCCAGGAACAAGGGTGTGACAAGCCTAACTGAACTCCAGGAGAGTTCTGGTCATCACATTTAAAGGGACAGCACACCTTTTTAAATGTCTTCCTTCCATAGGAAATAATGAAGAATAGGGGCACCTCCTTTTGGCGCTCATAGAATTGGACCCCCTGGTCCAATCGTTTTGAAACTTGGGGAGTACTTTGGGGAGAGGCACTAGATACTATACTGAAAATTTGGTGCTTCTACCTCAAAAAAACAGCTCCCCCAGAGCCCCCGAAACCTCCAGATCAATTCCCCATTATACCCTATGAGAATCAATCTCCACACAGGGAATAATGATGTGCTCAGCAGACGTTTCCCTCTCCCCCCCCCAACCCCGTTTCTGGTAACTCTGGCAAGGGATTGGCCTCTCTACTCACGAGCTGCTGCCAACTTCTTCACAGCAACACAGACACACCATCCCAAGAGGAAGCCATTCAATCCGAGGCTGAAGCCTTCAGAGGTGCAAAGGCACATGGTCCTCTGGAGGCGGGGCTTCCCCCCGCCAGCCAGCTGACTGGGGGTGGGCGGGAAGGAGTCTGGGAAAGCGGAAGAACCCCCACTGGGACCTGGGGATTGGCAAGTCTATAAAGGAGATTGTAATCTACTCTGAAATTTGGAGTGGGGATACAAATCCAATATCATCATAATATATTTGGTGGACTCAATCTAGGGTTGCCTCCAACCAGGTTGGGAAATACCTGGAGATTTGGGAGTGAAACCTGGAGAGAACAGAGTTTGGGGAGGGAAATGGACCTCAGCAGGGTACAATGCCACAGAGTTCACCTTCCAGAGTAGCCATTTACTCCAGGGAAACTGATCTTGGTTATCCAGAGATCTCTTATAGCGGAAAAAGATTTCCAGATGTCACCTCGGGGCCCTAACAGGGACATACGGAAGGAAATGGTCCTTCTAATACGAGGTTCCTTCCTGGAATGTATTTTACAAGACCTGAACCATAAGAAGTAAATCCAGACCCACAGCCTTCTGAAATGAGTATACAGCAGCAGCAAACATTATGTGTAGAGTAAATGAATACAAGGCCCATAATTAATCAGGAGATCCAGTTTGGTGTAGTGGTTAAGTGTGCGGACTCTTATCTGGGAGAAACGGGTTTGATTCCCCACTCCTCCACTTGCAGCTGCTGGCATGGCCTTGGGTCAGCCATAGCTCTGGCAGAGGTTGTCCTTGAAAGGGCAGCTGCTGTGAGAGCCCTCTCCAGCCCCACCCACCTCACAGGGTGTCTGTTGTGGGGGAGGAAGGTAAAGGAGATTGTGAGCTGCTCTGAGACTCTTTGGAGTGGAGGGCGGGATATAAATCCAATATCTTCTTCTTCTTCTTCTAAGCTGGGGGGAAATCACAGCAGATCCAAAGGAGTCGATCAGCGGCGCTAAAAGACTCTCTCCAAATTATCTGAAGCGCTTCGGAGAGTGATAAGAACCGGCCGTGTCACAGTGATAAACCATCACCGAGAACGAGATTTGGGGGTGGGGTGGGGGGGGGAAGCAAACAAGCAATTGGAAGTGAAGGTAAGGAAACGGCTCACCTTTCCCTCAATTGTGGAGAACTCAGATCTCATCAAATCAGTCTATAGTTCACTGTTAGTATGTGACAGCTGCAAGCTGTGATTTTATCATACAAACACACACACACACACACACAGAGGGTAATGGGTGTAGATAGCTTTTTACCATTTTCGCACACAGCTTACCTCGCAGTCACAATCCTGTTCCCTCCGCAGCGTCTGTCGGATTTCCCACCATCTGCGCCGGAGTTACAGGAAGTGCCGCGGCTTTTGTGTAGCAAACATAAACTGGGTTTTAGCGGTTTACGTTTGCTACGCAAAAACTGCGGCATTTCCTGTAACTTCGGCACAGACGGTGGGAAATCCGACCGGACGCTGCGGAGGGAACAGGATTGTGACTGCGAGGTAAGCTGTGTGCGAAAACGGTCTTTGATTTCTGTGCATAACCATATCTCCATTACGAGCTGTAATTATGTATATATTTTTAAGTGGAGCTTAAACACACACCCCATGGCGCAGAGTGTTAAAGCTGCAGTACTGCAGTCCTAAGCTCTGCTCACGACCAGAGTTCAATTCCTGGCAGAAGCTGGGTTTTCAGGTAGCCGGCTCGAAGTTGACTCAGCCTTCCATCCTTCCGAGGTTGGTAAAATGAGTCCCCAGCTTGCTGGAGGGAAAGTGTAGATAACTGGGGAAGGCAATGGCAAACCACCCTGTAAAAAGTCTGCCGTGAAAACATTGTGAAAGCAGTGTCACCCCAGAGTCAGAAACGACTGGTGCTTGCACAGGGAACCTTTCCAGAGAGCCAGTTTGGAGTAGTGGTTAAGTGTGTGGACTCTTATCTGGGAGAACCAGGTTTGATTCGCCGCTCCTCCACTTGCACCTGCTGGAATGGCCTTGGGCCAGCCATAGCTCTCACACAGTTGTTCTTCAAAAAAGGGCAGCTGTTGGGAGAGCCCTCTCAGCCCCATCCACCTCACAATCTGCAGTCTTCTTCTTCCTTCGATACTGGCTTTGCACAGAAGGGGATTATGCAGCCAAGAAGGAAAGTAACACAGTCACACAAACACATGCAAAGGGACAAAGAGAAGTTTGTGAAATGATATGTCTAGGCCAGGCAAGACTTTTCATTCTTCAAATAGGAACCTAAGAGAAGCCATGTTGGATCAGGCTAATGGCCCATCCAGTCCCACACTGTGTCACAAAAGACCCAGGTGCCATCAGGAGGTCCATCAGTGGGGCCAGGACACTAGAAGCCCTCCCACTGTTTCCCCCCACCAAGCACTAAGAGTACAGAGCATCCCTGCCTCAGGCATAAGAACATAAGATAAGCCATGTTGGATCAAGCCAATGGTCCATCCAGTCCAACATTCTGTGTCACGCAGTGTCACACAAACAAACAAACAACAACAACAAAAAAGGTGCAAAACAGAACAAGGAACCACTGGATGAACATCTCCTAAGGCAGGGGCAGACACCTTTCTGTTGGAGTGAGTGACTCAGCATGCCTAGACTTTGGGGTGGGGGGTGCTGAATCACTCTACCTGTGTATAGGTGCTGTCTCATTGAATAGGATGCCACTCTTTCTCTTAATGTGGGAGCTGCCCTCTGACTCTTCCCTCTGCAGCTCTCTCCTGTAGAGACAGTGCTCTCATACTCCCACACATGTGATGCCAGGCAAACTGACCATGTGTGACAGGGAAAATATTCCTCAAGTTAGGCTTCTTTCTCTTCTTTTGACTGCAACCTGAATGTCAACTAGATCTACTCAAATAAATCAAAATGTACCTTTTTTTCTTGCAATACACTTCCAGGGAGATTTATTGACTCTAGTGCTGAGTTCATTTGTTATGAGGGCCAGATCTAACATAAATGAGACCTTGTTGGGCCAGGCCATGTCGGGCCAGGCCTATTTCAGATTAGGTAGCAGAGATATGAACTTTATAAAGGACACAGACCAACACAAAGATTTAAAAAAACAAACAACCTTAAACCATGCTTAAGACATTAGCATATGAACATATGAAGCTGCCTTATACTGAATCAGACACTCGGTTCATCAAAGTCAGTACTGTCTACTCAGACTGGCAGCGGCTCTCCAGAGTCTCAAGCTGAGGTTTTTCATGCCTACTTGCCTGGACCCTTTTCAGTTGGAGATGCCGGGGATTCAACCTGGGACCTTCTGGTTACCAAGCAGATGCTCTATCACTGAGCCACCATCCCTCCCCTAGCACTTGTTGATCTTAAAGGTGCTGTCTTTGTATCTCTCCCATGGGATCCAGGGGACTGGGCAAAGGAAACCCTGGCTCTTTCCTTCCTTCCCCTGTGGGGCCGGGCGGGGGAGGAGTCTCAGCCAATAGAAGGAAGAGAGGTTTGGCTCAGTAACTCTGCTGTGCAATTGATAGAGTCTGGCAAAGCCAGCTCTCCCTTCCCCCTTCCTTTCAGAGAATTGCTTTTGAGAGAACAGCTCAGAGAGAGTTACAACTGACCCAAGGTCACTCCAGCAGTTGCATGTGGAGGAGTGGCCAATCAGACCTGGTTCTCCAAGATAAGAGTCCACACGCTTAACCAATACACCAAGCTGGTTCTCCAAGAGACTTCTAAGGATGACCTGGGTCGCTAAGCAAAGGGAAGCAATGGTAAATCACTTCGACCCATCTTTTGAACTGACAGCTCCAGGAAGGGCCACCATAAATTGGTCTCCTCCAAACATAATAGGCCTTCTTTCTGAGTGAACATGCATGGTATAGCCCAGGGGTGGCCAACGGTAGCTCTCCAGATGTTTTTTGCCTACAACTCCCATCAGCCCCAGCCATTGGCCATGCTGGCTGGGGCTGATGGGAGTTGTAGGCAAAAAAAATCTGGAGAGCTACCCTCGGCCACCCCTGGTATAACCCTTTGACTAGTGGGGGAATAGCCAGGGCTGCATTTTCCTAGATACAAACTATGGCACATTCAATGTTGCCTTCGCAGTATCAGCACAACTGCATGGGAAGATGCCAGAACTGTGCATGACAAATAGGTAATAGTTACGAACTTACAGCACAGGAGAAACTATGGCAAAGACCCTAAGGTTATTTATTTTTCTCCATAGGTCCTGCTGTTGCTACTATAGGGATTGGGGGGAGAAGGAGAAGGAGAAGGAGGAGGAGGAGGAGGAGGAGAAGAAGGAGAAGGAGAAGGAGAAGGAGAAGGAGAAGGAGAAGGAGAAGGAGAAGGAGAAGGAGAAGGAGAAGGAGAAGGAGAAGAAGAAGAAGAAGAAGAAGAAGAAGAAGAAGAAGAAGAAGAAGAAGAAGAAGAAGAAGAAGAAGAAGAAGAAGAAGATGATGATGATATTGGATTTATAACCTGCCCTATACACTGAATCTCAAAATCTCAGAACGGTCACAATCTTCTTTACCTCCCCCCCACCAGACACCCTGTGAGGTAGGTGGGGCTAAGAGAGCTCTTACAGCAGCTGCCCTTTCAAGGACAACTCCTACAGAAGAAGAAGGAGGATGAGAAGAATGTTGATATTGGATTTATATCCCGCCCTATGCTCTGAATCTCAGAGTCTCAGACCGGTCACAATCCCCCCGCCCCCAAACACGCACACAACAGTCACCCTATGAGGTACGTGGGGTTAAGAGAGCTCTTACAGCAGCTGCCCTTTCAAGGACCACTCCTACAAAAGAAGGAGGAGAAAGAGGAGGAGGAGAAGAAGAATATAGCTTTATTCCCCACCATTCTCTCTTAATCAGAGTCTCAGAGCGGCTTACAGTCTCCCTTATCTCCTTCCCCCACAACAGACACCCTGTGAGATAGATGGGGCTGAGAGAGCTCTCCCAGAAGCTGCCCTTTCAAGGACAAACTTTGCGAGAGCTCTGGCTGACCCGAGGCCCTTCCAGCAGCTGCATTCAAACCCCATTGCCCCAGGTAGCAGTCCGCACACTTAACCGCTACACCAAACTGGCTGGGAGCTACGCTGTTCCCTAAAAGGACGCATGGAGTGAGTATGAGCAGACAAATGCCAACCCCTTTACTGATTTCTGATCCAGTGGGTCAACTGTGCATCAGTGAATAAGCAATGCAAGTTCCAAGACATGATGGATTCGCTGATTCCTGACTACATTTCCAAAACTGTTTTTCAAGCAGAGCCCCGTGGCGCAGAGCGGTAAAGCTGCAGTACTGCAGTCGGAGCCCTCTACTCACGACCTGAGTTGGATCCCGGCAGAAGCTGGTTCAGGTAGCCGGCTCCATGTTGATTCAGCCTTCCATCCTTCCAAGGTCAGTAAAATGAGTACCCAGCTAGCTGGGGGGAAGGTGTAGATGACTGGGGAAGGCAATGGCAAAGCACCCTGTAAAAAGCCTGCCGTGAAAACATTGTGAAAGCAACGTCACCCCAGAGTTGGAAACGGCTAGTGTTTGCACAGGGGACCTTTCCTTTACCTTTTTTTCCCCAAGAAGACAATCCAACTAAAGTTAACAGAATTGTTTGCTAATCCTGACCTCTGCTTCTTAAAGGGAGGTAGAACGTTCTGCGCCATTGATCTAATCATGTGTACCCAGAAGGAACAGTTTTTTCCCAACCTTGTTAGTTCTCATATGGTTTATGAGCTTCATAATGAAGATCTCAGTGAAACCTGTTCTTTGTACTGATGACATTTGTATAAGAGAAATCATTAAAGGAAATAGTGTGTCAAGGCCAGGGGGATTCGCCACATCAAGCTAAAACTTTTTTTTGCTATCAAGTCACAGCTGATTTATGGTGACTCCGCAGGGTTTTCAAGACAAGAGAGGTTCGGAGGTGGTTTGCCGTTGCCTCCCTCTGTGTAGTGACCCTGGGATTCCTTGGTGGTCTCCCATCCAAATACTGACCGTGGTTGACCATGCTTATGAACATAAGAACATAAGAGAAGCCATGTTGGATCAGGCCAATGGCCCATCCAGTCCAACACTCGGTGTCACACAGTGGCCTATACACACACACACACACACACACACAGTGGCAACATTTTTTTATATATACACACACACTGTATATATATACACACACACTGTGGCTAATAGCCACTGATGGACCTCTGCTCCATATTTTTATCTAACCCCCTCTTGAAGCTGGCTATGTTTGTAGCTGCCACCACCTCCTGTGGCAGTGAATTCCACATGTTAATCACTCTTTGGGTGAAGAAGTACTTCCTTTATCTGTTTTAACCTGACTGCTCAGCAATTTCATTGAATGCCCACGAGTTCTTTCATCGAATGCCCACAAGTTCTCCATCCCATGCATAATCATATTTATTTATTTATTTAGTGGACTTATATCCCGCCCTTCTCACCGAAGTGTCTCACTTGTAAATCTTGTAAACCTCTATCATGTTACCCCGCAGTCGACGTTTCTCCAAGCTAAAGAGCCCCAAGCGTTTTAACCTTTCTTCATAGGGAAAGTGTTCCAACCCTTTAATCATTCTAGTTGCCCTTTTCTGGACTTTTTCCAATGCTATAATATCCTTTTTGAGGTGCGGTGACCAAAATTGCACACAGTATTCCAAATGAGACCGCACCATCGATTTATACAGGGGCATTATGATACTGGCTGATTTGTTTTCAATTCCCTTCCTAATAATTCCCAACATGGCGTTGGCTTTTTTTTATTGCAATCGCACACTATCTTGACATTTTCAGTGAGTTATCTACCACGACCCCAAGATCTGCCAGAGATTGTTCCAAGATCTGACGAGATCTGGCTCAGGGCAAGCCAGAACTCCCCCCAAACAAATGAGAATAGACATTTAAAAGAGGAAGACTCCTCTACCCTGGATACTATAACTTTTGGGACAGAACAAAGCAGTAGACAAGTGCACCTTTAAGACCATCTAAGTTTTATTCAGAATGAAAGTTTTCGTATGCTCTTAAGCAGACTTCATCAGACAAAATGGGAATGGCAAGCAGCAATTCTTAATATAAGTGGGCAGTGAGTTGGTATGTAGAATCATGGGAATGTTTTTAGCAGATTAAAAGAATCACAAATAGGGATCTGTGTCTGTTAGTGTTAGGACAAAGCAGGGCTGAAACAGCACTGGAGGGTGATAAACTAACAAAGCCGGAATGTTACTAGATTTGTGGCACTTCACACCCACAACAGCAGTCTGCTTTTTATCACCCTCCAGTGTTGTTTCAGCCCCGCTTTGTCCTAACACTAACAGACACAGATCCCTATTTGTGATTCCTTTAATCTGCTAAAAACATTCCCATGACTCTACATACCAACTCACTGCCCACTTTCTCTGTATTTAAAGATGGCTTGCCATTCCCATTTTGTCTGACGAAGTCTGCTTAAGAGCATACGAAAGTTTACGTTACGAATAAAACTTAGTTGGTCTTAAAGGCGCCACTTGTCTACTGCTTTGTTCTATTGCTTCAGATCAACACGGCTGCCTACTGGGATCTATCCTTTTGAGACAGAGAGGCAACATGGAATAGCCCGATCTTATCAGACCTCAGAAGCTACGCAGGGTCAGCGCTTGGAAGGGACACCACTGAGGAAGACTCCGCAGAAGAAGGTAATTAATGGCCAGCCACCTCTGCTTCTCCTTTGCCGGGGTCGCCATCAATTGGCTGCAATTTAACAGCACTTTATAGATGCATATAATAATAATAATAATAATAATAATAATAATAACATTTTTATTTATACCCCGCCCTCCCCGCCAAGGCAGGTTCAGGGCGGCTTACAGGACATGGCATAAGCCACGTTATAACAATAAAAACAGGATGATACAATTAAATACAATTCACAATTAAACATTAAATAATCTAAAAACAGTCTCAAACAATATAATTTAGTGGTGCTACTATCTCAGTTGTGTTAAAGGCGGCGGGATGCTTATGCCAGGTTCCATCTCAGAAGGCTGGTTGGAAGAGGGCGGTTTTGCACGTCCTACGGAATTGATTAAGATCCCGTAGGGCCCGCACCTCTTCCGGCAGCTGGTTCCACCATGGGGGAGCCTTTATAGAGAAGGCCTGTTCTCTAGTTGTTTTTAATTTGGCCTCCCTTGGCCCAGGTACTTCCAGAAGATTTTGTGAACTATTATTACCAGAAGTCTACAGAAGAAGAAGGCAAGGGTAACTTCTGGAGCTCCCCTCCACACCCTGTACTGATAACGTCACTGAGTCCCACGGGGGCACTCAATATGGAGCCCCCAGAAGGCTGGCGCCCTAGGCAACCACCTAGTTTGCCCAGTGGCAGGGTCGGCCCTGATTATTACTTTTCCACCGACATCTTTGAGGTCCCAGTGAATGAGGGCCCCAAAGAGAATCAGTGTGGTGTAGTAGTTACAAGGACTGACTAGAACACTTATCCTCTATGCTCCACCCACCAATGTATTTCCTAGCGCCCTTTTCCCTTCTGCTTCAAACTAGGAGAGCTAATCCTTGTTTTCCTGCTACTCAGCGGAACTGGAAATGTTTTCGAAAAGTCCAGAAGGAATCACCTTCATGACTGCAGAGAGCACCCATTTGGATATGACTCCCTTCATTGTAGGGTTGCCAACCTCCAGGTGGGGCCTGGAGATCTCCTGCTAGTACAACTGATCACCAGGAGACACAACTGATCACCAAGCCGTGAGCCACTCGTGGGAAGGGCGGGATATAAATCCCGGAATAAATAGATAGATAGATAGATAGATAGATAGATAGATAGATAGATAGATAGATAGATAGATAGATAGATAGATAGATAAATACCAACAAGATCTGGGTGAGTAAAAGCTTTCGGGAGTCAAAGCTCCCTTCATCAGATGCCAACAGGAATGGAGATGGGCACGGAGCAGGGGTAACCGGGGATGTATGCGTGTGTGTGTGTGTGGGAGGGGGGAGGTATTTGTGAAGTTCTTGCATTGTGCAGGGGTTTTTATTTTTTTTATTTATTTCTCAGATTTATATCCCGCCCTCCCCACCAAAGCAGGCTCAGGGCGGCTCACAACAGTCAAACCAAACCAATAAAACAGTAAATAAACAATTAAAATTTTAACAATTAATTAATACTAATTAAATAATATATAAAACCATTTAAAAACGATTTTGGTGCTAGTGTTGATTTCATTAAGTTCAGCGATGTTGGGCATCTACATCCGCTAAAGGCAAGTCGAAATAGGGCTGTTTCACAGGCCTTGCGGAACTGAGCAAGGTCCCGCAAGGCCCTTACTTCTTCTGCGGGGGGCCGCAATGAGAAGGCTCTCTCTCTGGTAGCCTTTAGTCTCGCCTCCCTCGGCCCGGGGATTGACAATAAATCCTACTATCCAGATCTGAGTACCCTCTGGGGAACATGTGGGGAGAGACGGTCCCTAAGGTAGACAGGTCCTCGGCCATATATGGCTTTAAAAGTGATAACCAGCACCTTGTAGCGAATCCGGAATACTATTGGCAGCCAGTGCAGTTCCCGCAGCCTTGGCTGTATGTGCTCCCGTATACAGAGACCAAATAACAGCCTGGCTGCCGCGTTCTGCACCAACTGCGGTTTCCGGATATGAGACAAGGGCAGCCCCATGTAGAGGGCATTGCAGTAGTCTAGTCTCGAGGTGACCGTTGCATGGATCACAGTTGCTAGGTCGCTGCGCTCAAGGAAGGGAACCAAATGTCGTGCCCTCCTAAAGTGAAAAAAGGCGGATTTCGCAGTGGCTGCTATCTGGTCCTCCATTGCCAATGTGGGCTCCAACAGCACCCCCAAGATTCTGACTTTGGGCGCCAATATCAGTGATGCCCCATCAAAAGCTGGTAGAGAGATTTCCCTTCCCAGACCGCCACGGCTCAGGCAAACGACCTCTGTCTTCGTTGGATTCAGCTTCAGACGACTCAGCCTAAGCCACCCTGACACGGCTTGCAACGCCAGGACTAAATTTTCTGGATCAAAGGCCAGCTGGCCATCCATCAGTAGATAGAGCTGGGTGTCATCAGTGTACTAATTGGCAACCCAGCCCATATCTCCAGACAATCTGGGCGAGGGGGCGCATATAGATATTAAACAACATCGGGGAGAGCACCGCCCCCTGAGGCAATCCACAATTAAGTGGATGTCTATAAGACGATTGTCCCCCGATCACCACCCTTTGTCCCTGACCAAAGAGAAAAGAGGAGAGCCACTGCAGGGCCAACCCCTGAATCCCTGTGTTGGCAAGGCGGTGGACCAGCAACTGATGGTCGACCATGTCGAATGCTGCCGACAGGTCCAACAACATCAGCACTGCCGAACCTCCTCGATCCAGATGTTGCTGGAGATCATCCACCAGGGCGACCAGCACTGTCTTCGTCCCATGACTTGGGCGAAAGCCAGACTGGTGTGGGTCTAGGATGGAAGCGTCCTTCGGAAAGCTCGGTAACTGCAGCACTACTGCCCTCTCAATAATTTTACCCAAAAAAGGGTAAATTCGAGACCGGCCAGTAGTGTGCCAATTTGGCCGGGTCTAATGTTGGTTTTTTCAAGAGGGGGTGAACTACTGCCTCTTTGAGGGGCCTTGGAAAGAGCCCCCCAGAGAGGGATCTATTTACAATATCCCTTATAGGGTTGGACTACATGACCAGATCATGTAAAGTGATGGTATCACTTAACTCTTCTCTGGTAAGACCTCACCTGGAGTATTGTGTTCAGTTTTGGGCACCACATTTTAAGAAGGATAGAGACAGGCTGGAACGGGTCCACAGGAGGGCGACAAAGTTGGTGAGGGGTCTGGAGACCAAGTTCTATGAAGAAAGGTTGAAGGAGCTGGGCATGTTTAGTTTGGAGAGGCGGCAGGTGAGAGGTGATATGATCACCATCTTCAAGTACTTGAAGGGTAGTTATATAGAGGATGGTGTGGAATTGTTTTCTGTGGTCCCAGAAGGTAGGACCAGAACCAGTAGGTTGAAATTAAGTCAAAAGAGTTTCCGGCTCAACATTAGGAAGAACTTTCTGACCATTAGAGTGATTCCTCAGTGGAACAGGCTTCCTCGGGAGGTGGTGGGCTCTCCTTCCTTGGAGGTTTTTAAATAGATGCCAGATGGCCATCTGACAGCAATGAAGATCCTGTGCATTTAGGGGGAGGTATTTGTGAGTTTCCTGCATTGTGCAGGGGGTTGGACTAGATGACCCTGGAAGTCCCTTCCAGCTCTAGGATTCTATGATTCTATGACCCTGGAGGTCCCTCCCAACTCTATGGTCCTATGATTCTATGTTCACTGCCTCATGGACCCTTATTAGGTAGAAAGACAGCATAAAAATGATTGAAATGTATGCAGGGGTCATTTTGTAGAAAAAGAGGTGCTGGAGCTCATTAGCCAGTTTGGTGTTAGAGAGGGAGTTTGGTGTAGTGGTTAAATGTGTGGACTCTTATCTGGGAGAACCGGGTTTGACTCCCCACTCCTCCACTTGCAGCTGCTGGAATGGCCTTGGGTCAGCCAGAGCTCTCTTATCTGGGAGAACCGGGTTTGATTCCCCACTCCTCCACTTGCAGCTGCTGGAATGGCCTTGGGTCAGCCAGAGCTCTCTTATCTGGGAGAACCGGGTTTGATTCCCCACTCCTCCACTTGCAGCTGCTGGAATGGCCTTGGGTCAGCCAGAGCTCTCTTATCTGGGAGAACCGGGTTTGTTTCCCCACTCCTCCACTTGCAGCTGCTGGCATGGCCTTGGGTCAGCCATAGCTCTGGCAGAGGTTGTCCTTGAAAGGGCAGCTGCTGTGAGAGACCTCTCTGCCCCACCCACCTCACAGGGTGTCTGTTGTGGGGGAGGAAGGTAAAGGAGATTGTGAGCCGCTCTGAGACTATGCGGAGTGGAGGGCGGGATATAAATCCAATATCTTCATCTACCTCACAGGGTATCTGTTGTGGGGGAGGAAGGGAAAGGAGATTGCAAGCCGCTCTGAGACTCTTGAGTGGAGGGCGGGATATAAATCTAATGTCTTCTTCTTCTAAGATCACCGAGTTGGAAGGGACCTCCAGGGTCATCTAGTCCAAACCCCTGCACAATGCAGGAAACTCACAAATACCTCCCCCTAAATTCACAGATACAAAAGATAGAAAGCACAATAAAATTTAGAGGTTCCCGAGCTCTGCTCCTGTAAGCTCCTGCCCAAAATGAGGCCTGAATATATGCATTTAAATAGCGCACATGGCAAAAACAGATATTCAGTTGGCTCAGCAAAGTATCCGGTGCAGACTGCATGGCTGATGGCTGAAAGCCACAGTCGTAACTGGTGGAACACCGGGGCAGTGACAGTCAAACAGATGGCACGGAGGATGTACGGGCCAGGCTGGGTCTTGCCATGGCTCATTCCCTGCATGGAAGAAATCCACATTCTTCTCTCTGCCTTCCTCCCTTCTCTCTCCTCTGACGCTACTAAAGAAACCGCAGCCTTCCGAAGAGCAGGTGGGCCTGCTGTCCTAGGACAATGTGCACTGTTTATCAATTAGCCCTTCTCTCTCTTCCCATTCCTCCCAAAAAAGAGATAATGCACGAAAATCAAATAACTGGCAGCGGGGAATACCTCGCTGTTGTGAATGCTCCTGCCTACCGTAGCCTGCAATGAAAGAGGCTTTTGTTGCGGTCTGTTTGACAAGCTCCTCTGTAGGAGAAGAGCAAAGAATCCTGCCAGTTGGCACGGCCCACCCCCACCCCCAATCAGACTTCAAACTCCCCGTCTTTGCCATGCGGTGGAAGAAGCGACGGCCGACACCGCAGACTGCTGCTTGTGCGTGCCAGCTCGCTCCGAAGCATTTTGTTTGTGGCCTGGCTCCGTTCCTTACTGATCTCCTTGAGTACCATTTGGAAGGGATGCATGGGGAAATGTATGTTTAATGCACCTGGGGAAGAGAAAGAATGACGACTGCCAGCAAAATGCTCCCGCGAAAATGAGATGTGTGGCTAATTCTAGGCAGGGATGGTTCTCTATGGAGGTCTCACTGCTGTACGAGAAGAAGAAGAAGAAGAAGAAGAAGATGATGATGATGATGATATTGGATTTATATCCCGCCCTCCACTCCAAAGAGTCTCAGAGCGGCTCACAATCTCCTTTCCCTTCCTCCCCCGCAACAGACACCCTGTGAGGTGGGTGGGGCTGGAGAGGGCTCTCACAGCAGCTGCCCTTTCAAGGACAACCTCTACTTGAGCTCTGGCTGACCCAAGGCCATTCCAGCAGGTGCAAGTGGAGGAGTGGGGAATCAAACCCGGTTCTCTCAGATAAGAGTCCGCACACTTAATCACTACACCAAACTGGCTCTCCTAGATATTGAAGAAGATAAGATAAGATAAGAAGAAGATATTGGATTTATATCCCACCCTATCCTCTGAATCTCAGAGTCTCAGAGCGGCACATAATCTCCTTTTTCCTCCCCCTCCCCCACAACAGACAACCTGTGGGGTAGGTGCGGCTGAGAGAGCTCTTACAGCAGCTGCCCTTTCAAGGACAACTCCTACGAGAGCTCTAGCTGACCCGAGGCCATTCCAGCAGGTGCAAGTGGAGGAGGGGAGAATCAAGCCCAGTTCTCCCAGGTAAGAGTCCGCGCACTTAACCACTGCACCAAACCAATGCCGGCCCATTCAGAGTGGCAATGGTAGTTCAACATAGATGTTTTGCTTGCACTTCCTTTGCCTTAGCCCTCTGTGGCTGTCATTTCCCCCCTTCCCACCACAGAGCTTTTTCAGGTTTTTTTTTTTTTTAATGGCTGTATTGCTATAGGATTCTAATGTTACAAGATTATGCACGGGATGGAGAGAAAGAAGTACTTTTCTCCCTTTCTCACAATACGAGAACTCGTGGGCATTCAATGAAATTGCTGAGCAGTCGGGTTAGAATGAATAAAAGGAAGTACTTCTTCACCCAAAGGGTGATTAACATGCGGAACTCACTGCTGCAGGAGGTGCTGGCAGTTACAAGCATAGCCAACTTCAAGAGGGGACTGGATAACAATATGGAGCAGATTCTTCAGTGGCTATTAGCTACAGCGTATTGTTGGAACTGTCTGGGGCAGTGATGCTTGGCATTTTTGGTGTTTGGGAGGGGGGGCAAATTGGAAGGGCTTCTAGCCCCAATTGTGAACCTCCTGATGGCACTTGGGTTTTTTTTTTTTTTTTTTTTTTGCCACTGTGTGACACAGAGTGTTGGACTGGATAGGCTTGGCCTGATCCAACATGGCTTCTCTTATGTTCTTATGTGACAACGAGTGTTGGACTGGATAGGCCATTGGCCTGATCCAACATGGCTTCTCTTATGTTCTTATGTGACACAGAGTGTTGGACTGGAAGGCCCACTGGCCTGATCCAACATGGCTTCTCTTATGTTCTTATGTGACACAGAGTGTTGGACTGGAAGGGCCATTGGCCTGATCCAACATGGCTTCTCTTATGATCTTGTGTATTAGTTCCCATTTTCCTTTTTAATTTTTTTTACAGTTTTGGTTGTGGACTTAGAAGAAGAAATATGCAGCCAGTACCTTTCCCTTTATAAGTCTGCAAAAAAAAAATGCTAGAGACTTACAGGGGGGGGGGGGGGGGGGAAGGTCGTTGCATTGTGTCATAATGTTATAACCTAATGTTATATTATCATAATTTTAACCCTTCCCCAAACACACACACACACACAAACGAGTGAGTGCGCACACAAACACACACACGGTGGAATCATTTTGGTGGCGGGGGAAGGGCTGCCAAAGGGATTGAGGTAAAGAAAATGTTGCCTATGTAAGATGGACCTGATAAAATGTGACCTGCCCAAGGGATGCCAGGCAGGAGGGCTTCTAGGACACTCAATTTCTGTTAGTTAATATTTTCTACTCTTCTTGAGGGGGTGGGGGGAACTGCACTATCACATAGAGTTCAGAATATGCATCGACCTCATTCCTCAGTAAGAGACCTTGAGCCAGCTCCATGAAAGCTCCGGTGACCAAAGATTTCCATCTCATCTCAAAGATGAGATGGAAACACAAATAGCAGACAAAAATGAACAATCAGGTGTCAGATAGATGTCGGCAATGTGAATGTCACGAAGGATCTTTCTACCATATGTGATGGACTTGCGAAAAGGCGAAACAATTTTGGCAAATGATTCAGCGAGAGATTTCAAAAGTTTTGGGATATAATATCAAGAAAGGCACCAGATATCTTTTTGTTGGGATTACAAATGGAAAAAATTTCAAAAGCAAGATAGAACAATAATTTGGTTTATGCTTTCAGCTGCACGGACATTACATGCGCAAATGTGGAAACAAGACAAAATACCAGAAACGTGGGAATGGACTTTGAAAGTCACGCATTGGAGTGAAATGGACAAACTTACAAGAATCTTAAAAGAACAAGATCTAGAGAAGTTTAAAAACGAATGGGGAAAGTTTCAAAAATATATGGAAAAACAATGGAACGTTAAAGGACATTTGGTGATCTTTGACAATGGTTAATCTTTAAAGAAACTATATATGGATTACAGTTTTAAAAAAATAGGATTATTGGATTATAACTTTTTTGTTTACTTGCTAATGACTATGAAGAACTACCATTTTGTAGCAGGAACTCCTTTGCATATTAGGCCACATCCTCCTGATGTAGCCAATCCTCCAAGAGCTTACAGGGCTTTTAGTCCAGGGCCTACTGTAAGCTCCAGGAGGATTGGCTACATCAGGGGTGTGTGGCCTAATATGCAAAGGAGTTCCTGCTACAAAATGAGCCCTGGTTAACTTACAGAGCGAGTGAGAACACGCCATTATTTGGATGATACAGTGCTTGATAAACTGGAAAGACACATTCTTGCGCAGAATAAAAGAAACAAATATTGATTCTCCGTGCAATGGACTTAACTCCCCCCCCCCAATATCTGCAAAAAAAGTACTTCAAACCGAAAAACTCAGCCCAAAACATTTTGATTCAATAACCGACAAGCGATCCTAGCAACATCTCGAGTTACGCAACAGCTCATATTCTTCAAACAGCTGGATTAGAAGGCAAAACAAATCAGGGCAAAAATATATGCCATTATACTTAATTGATTTGGATTCCACGTATTCTGGATTTCATTTTTTTTTTCAAACGTTCTGCTTTGGAGGGTCTTCAAGTAGACTGGCGGATCTGTTTGATTTCAGCTGTGCTTTAATCACTCGGATGCTTCCCCCCGCCACCCCCTGTTTAAGAGGAGGACAGCACGCTGCATAGATATTTTTAGGAGGTTTTTACTGTTAATGACCCAAAAGATATGTTGGCCTGGGTGGCCCAGACTAGCCTGATCTTGCCGGATCTCAGCAGCCTAAACAGGGTTCAGACGGGAGACCACCAACGAAGTCCAAGGTTGCCACACAGAGCTGAGCGACGGCAAACCACATGCGTCCGTCTCTTGCCTTGAAAACCCCCCAGGGCTGCCATAATTTGGCTGTGGCTTGACAACACTTTCCACCCGCCCCCTCGAGGTCCGCTTCAGGCCCCGATTGTAGAAAATAAATTCGAAGCACCCTCGGCGCTTGCGGCCAGCCTACAAACAGTCTCGCTCAACGATTCCAAGAATGAGACCTTCCGGCAGGACGCATTTACAGATTAACACTCCTGCTTGCCGCCTGAGCTCGGGCTCACGAAGCGAACGCTTTCTGAAGGGATGGCCCACACTGAGACGTGCAAGATGGCACTCGCCAAAAGTGGACGCAGATCTCCAACTCTGTTCCTGACTCAGCAGCCGACGACCCCAACAGCCAAGGCTTCCTTTACAGCTAACAAGTACAGCTATAAGGATGAGAACTACCTGTCTTCGTAGATCTCGTGTTTTCTTGGTCATCTTGTCGATAGCGATGTTCAACGGGTCTCCTTTCTCCTTCCTTCCAGTCTGGTTAAAAAAAGAAAAAAAGAAAGAAAGAAAACATATAAGTTCAATCAGCAACCCGTGTTAAGCTCAGCACTGCTCTGGTCCAGGTTTTGAATGTAAAAACTCT